>NC_133666.1:496028357-496269114 GCF_037893015.1 Macrotis lagotis
AGGCTTTTACTGTGAAAGTAATCCAACTAGTTATCTTCAAAATCTTAATAGGCAAAGTGGATTGACCTCAGTTCATCTTCATGGAGTTTAGGACCAATTGATCAATTTACTTTCTAAATAATTACCATTTGAATGTTGATTTTTGCCTCCCTCAGATTAACACATTAAAAAGTCTGTATTTGGGAATGTTAATGTAATGCAGCTAAGCACACATATACATAAGCAAAGTTAAAAACATTCTCTTTAGGCAAGCTGTAACCAGTTCTGGGAAATGAAGAGGATTCACTTATTCTTTTGTTGAAGAACTTTTAAAAAAGGGAAATAAAAGACACTGCAATGGATATTTATCTTGCAGTAGTAGGGGGGAAAAACCTATGATTCACAAAATTTACTTATCAATGAGACAAACTGACAGGTTCCTTTAGCAATTCAACTGGTCTTCATTCTAGGCAGAATAATCAGTACCCAAGATATCCCAAAGTATATCCCCAGCAACACAAAATTATTTCCCTCAGAGTTGAATCAAACATATAATAATTTATTTATATCATCTGCCCAATATAGTATACCAAGCTTCAGTAGTGGGAAACAAAACAATGATAATGAGTCCCTGTTCTTAAATACCTTACTCTCTACCAAAGGAAAAAGACATGAACAAATGACTACTCACTATGCCCTTAAGATTACAATCAAGAAGATAGGAAATATAAGTACATATATTCACACCTAAGTGACATTCAAAGACTTTCATCTGTGATAATCCAGGAAGGCTTCCAAGAAGATAAAATTTTTGTGGAGTACATCAAAGCTTGGGTAGGGTTTGAATGGTCAGAGATGGAGTGGCAGAGAGATCAAACAGGTAGAGGAAACATCAATTCATTGTGAGAATGATTTTGATCAGGAAATTTTAACTTTAGGCCTGTAAATTTTGATAGATAAATAGATAGACAGACTAATGGAGAGATGAATAGATGGAGAGATGGATTGAAGGAGGAATGGAGGGAAGGAAGAGACAAAGATGGATAGATAAAGGGACTGAGGAATGGATGGAGAGATTGAGGGAGGAACAGAGGGATAGAGGGGACAGAAAGATAGACAGATATTGTAGATAGATAACTAAATATAATTGGTTTCTTTTGTAATTTTCTGTATTCAATTTTATGCATTTAAAAATATGATTCTGAAAAAGATTCAGTCTTTACCAGAGTGTAAAAACTGTCTATGACACACAAAAATTTAAGAACACCTAGACTAGAGAATCTCTAAATTACATTCTGGCTCTAAATCTATGCTTGATTATCTAGACTCAGGAAAATCTATGTTTTGAATGGAAAATGACAAAAATTTTAGTGTTGCTACAATCCAAGGTATATATGAAGATAAGAATGAAATGGAGATTAGAATTCAATTGTGAAGCCATAGAAAAAAATTTTCAACAGATTAATAAACAAAATTTTCAATTTAGGATGAAATGGAAGAGGAAAAGGTTAGAAGCAGGGAGATAACCTAGGAAGTCATTTTAATAATCTAAGCATGAAGAAGTCATTAATAGATGAAACCACATGAAAAGGCCACATTTATATATCCATGTAAGGAGCATATTAACCATTTGCCCATAGGAGCATAGCTAGCAAATATCAGAGCCAGGCTTGAACCCCCTCATTCTGGTGCTGAGCCCAGTGATTTCTCTACAATACTATACAGCCTTTCTGATTACTGTTGCCTTTAATTGAGGACAGGTTAATTCAAGTTTTTTTTATTCTTATGCTCTCCTTTTGCTTTTGATATTTTGTTTTTGTATATATGGTAGGATATGAGAATTGTGCAACTATAAATAATTTCTTTAATGTTGAATTCAAACATTTTTTGATTATACATTTCACCTGAGGAAGAAATTAGCATGTTTAGTAATAAACTACCCTAAGAGATAATGTTGGAAGACATCTTACTGAAAATAAATTAATTCTCATAAATATGCTCAATTCCAAGTTTGCAATGGTTGGGAATTAGGAAGAGTGTTACAATTTCAGAATGTTGGAGGAAGAACTAATCCTTCAACTAGGGTTGGTTGAAGGAACCAGGCACATTAAACCTGGAAAAAAAAAATGGGATAGTAGTAGTTTGTTGGGAGTGAGAATGTTATCTATATTTAAATACCTGAAAGGTTTTCATTTTGAACATGAATTAACCTTGTTTTGCAGGATCTTGGAACAATTGTGTTTAAAGAGAAGGACTTCTGATCCATTTAAGGAAAAATTTGCTGATAATTAAAGCTGGACAAAACAGGAATAGGTTGAAAAAGTGACATCATCATTTCCTGGCTATCTTAACCTTTGCACACCTAGAATTGCTGCTCTAAGGACTCATTGTTCTGACAGGTGATTGCTTCATTCAGTCAACCTATTTAAACCTAGTTCTAGCCATGATTTACTTGACTCTATCATGATACTTCACTGGATCCCTCTTCCCCTCTCACTTATACTTCTGCCCTTCTTTTCCCACTCTGAAATCATAACCAAATAATTTTGTTCATTGCTCTATCTACAATCCTACAGGCCCATTTATAATACAGGTAGCTTGCCAAACCAACTAACATATATATTGTCTCATGTTAAAATGTAGGCTTTTTGAGGGGGAGTCCTCTTTACCTTCACATTTATCACTCCAGTGCTTAGTATAGGATGTAGCAAATAATATAAACTTAATAAATATTTTCATCCATTCCTATTTTAAAGGAAATACCTAAACAAGTATAAATTGGATTATGTGACTTGGTGAACTTTTTAATCATGATATTCTATAATACTGAGAAATTCCTTGGTATTATACACATTGTAACATTGGAGTGATAAGTTAATTACCTGAGGAATTCAAACTAATTTGTAGGGATACCTCTGGGGTCATACTGAAGATAAAGATATACAAAAGAAAAACCCTATGGGGCTCAACTGACAATGTAATTGATCCCAAGGAGATAATTAGAAATGGAATTATAGAAGTAGTCTTGCTAAGGTGGAAGCAGGAATTTCTGAGATTGGAGAAAGCTAGAAACTGGTTGACCACAGGTTTAGCTATTAAACCACTGAGTTAGTTGACAAGAATAAAATATTTTAGGAAGTATGCTTTTCTCATTCTCAGCTTCCTAGGAAAGTACCTAATAGAATCAAAAACACATATGCGCATAGAAAAGGAAGAAATAAAGAGCCACTATTGAAATTCACTTAAAGTGATACTCTATCAAGGATCAAATTTTTGGCAAGGGCAAGCATCTTCCCCTCTCATTCCCTTAGGTAAAGAGATTTATAATATTTTATCCTGAGAATAAGATCAGACCTTTGACTCTTCTTAAGATAATAATAGGGTATTAAGAATTAGAGATATAGGAACTTTAGAAGTCTATTCTTTCATTTACAAAGAAAATGAGAACCTGAGATTGATGATGGTTCCTGACATGACATTACACAATGTGATCTTTGTTAGAAGTAAAGAGCTTGTAAGTATACCCCCAACTTATAATTCTTTGTTCTTCACTGATTTTTGAACTCCACTCTCCCTTAGTTCTATTTCTTTATTTTTCCCCTTTTTGTGAAATTCACTGTCATTCTTCCTTGGAATTTCTTTTCTCTTTCTCACACTATCCTATTTCCTAATCAAGTGCTTCACCATGACCAATTAATTATCTTCTCTGATATACTTTATCTACAAGTTCCAGTCTCTATTTTTCCCTAATCTTTTTATGTCCATGTATGTATATCTTCTCCCTTATGAACCCTGACTTCCAACTCACTTCTGGGTGCATATTTTTATTTGTGTAGTTGTGAGGATTTATTACAACTAAATCCCCACAGTTAAAGCAGCCATCTTGTGTTTGATAAACTCAAGGATATCAAATACTCTAGTAAGGACTCCCCATTTTTATATATGTGCTAGGAAAACCAGAAAAAATTTGGAAAATTAAGTTTAAATCATCTTCTTCATGTACAACAAACTCTAACTAGTTGTGACCTAACATTTTTAACCATAAGTTCTTTTAATAATATTTTGAATCTTTCCCAAATTACATGTTAAAACAGTGTTTTAAAATTTTTAAGGAAGTTTTGAATTCCAAACTCTATTTCTCCTTCTCTCCCTCTCAGACAATAAATAATATGATATAATTCATATATATGTGGAATCATGTAAAATATTTCCATATTAGTCATTTTGTATAAGAACTTTGGACTAAAAAAAAGGATTAAAGGAAAAAGTGAAAAATAGCATGCTTCAGTATGTATTCAGACAGTATCACTTCTTTCTCTAGAGATGGATGATAGTATGCTTCATCATAAGTCCTTTGGCCTTAAATCATCAAAACACTAAAAGAAAAGTGAATGCCCACTGATCATTGAATGAAACATGCTCAACGTCGACTCACTCATTACCTTGAGAAAGTGGACTGAAACTTAAAAAGCATTTGCTATAAAATAATCCTTCACCCTTTCCATTCCCACCTCAAGATCACTTTTGGTTTCAGCATAGCATGAATTATCCTTTTTCCAACAGCCCAGAGTATCTAAGTGACTTGATCAATTCACTGCTAGATTAGGTTAAGTAGATTGCCTCTCAGGCCTGGTACTTCTGTGGGCTCAACTGCTAAGGATACTGATGAATTCTGATAAGGACTCCCATCGTTGGATTCCACTGGAATATTTCTGACTTTTTAAAAGTCTTAAGGTTATCATAATCTAGTCTATTTATTCCCTCTGATACTTATTCCCCTAAGAACAGGAAAGAACAGACACAACAGCAATAAATGAAACAAAGGCAGCCAGGAGATGAATTGAAGGCCATATGGTAGCCCTGGTGGCAAGGTAAGGCAGCCAGTGGCACCAGTAGCTACTAGCTTGCTCCTGAGGCTTAGAATATTTCTTGTCTTTCTTGCCACCAAGAGACATTTTCTTTATTCATTTCTTTTATATACACATGCAGCAAATTAAAAGGATTTTTATCACCACCAATAGAAAGCAAAGAATATCTCTGTGCCTGTAAATGGACAGTAAAGAACCAGACTCCCATTACTTCTATTTAGTAGTCAGATTGCACAGCCCCTGATACACCTGAGTATATGGTGAATATTCTAAGACCTGGGCTTTTATTGGCTTTCCTTCATCATTACAGAAGCAAAATAGAACAATTTATATGGGGAAGAAAGATTGTATAGTAGATGAAATATTAAACTTGTAATCAGGAAGAACTGAGTTCCAGTTTACTTCAAATATTTACTTTCATTAACCCAGGTTTATCTTAGTTTCCTCATCTATAAAATAAAAAGATTAGAATTGGTGGTCTTTAGAGTTCCTTCCACCTGTAAATCAATGATCCTATAGTAATAATGTAATAGAAACAATGGAAAAGAAATGATGCAATAATGTACTGTATAAAAATGTTAAAAAAAAAGCATTGAAGGACATTAATGAAAGATCCACAAATAATTTAAAAGGACTAACGGTGATACATGATTCTGGCCTAGAAACAGAGAAACTCAGAATGAGACAAAAATTTTCAGACTTGGAGGGGAAAAAAGTCAAAACAACAAAGTAGGTATGTTGATAGTTACCCCATTTTATAATTCTTCGAAGTAATTATTATATAATTTCATTCTGTTTAGTCCATAAACATGCACTTTGGTTTTTCAAGCAGAGACCTATTTATATGTATAAGTTACAGTTTACAATCTGCCAAGATTCACTATTGCCTCCATCAAAGAGGTTTTGAATTCATGAGGTTAATTGAATGTGTCATTTCTCTGGAAAAGGTCTCTTTAGCAATATGGAGACAAAAGCTGGTTATGTGAAAATACATTTTACAACATTAGTTTGCATTTTCTCTTCTCTCAAAAGCCTATAGTCAGAATGGTTAGTGTTCCACAGGCTTTCACTAATATTTTAATCAATTTTTGAATGTATGTACTCCAAAAGTGAAAAAATAGACAATAAATTGAATATTATTAACATATAACATGCTTTTGGAAGCATGTGGTATTATTCAGTTAATTGCTAGAGATTGAATTCAAAGACTTTAACACCTGGTTCACTGGATGAAGTCCCTATTAACTGAGAGTATTTCTTGGCCTGCATAAAATGATTTAAAGGGCTCAAATTAATTCTTATTAATCTTTTATATGAAATAATCTTACCACAATGCAAACATCACAGTTAACAACAATTATATGAGCAAAAGAAGGGAAGCAGGATGGTATAGTAGAAAAAAGTATTAGCTCTTCAGTCATAAAATTTGAATTTAACTCCTGTCTCTAACACTTACTATGTATGTAATTTGGGTCAAGTCATTCTCTTTGGGACTCAGTCCTTCATCTATAAAATGGTGATAACAATAATATTTTCCTTAAAGTTTGTTGCATGGATCATATAAGACCATATATGCAAAACACCATTTAAATCTTAAAATGCTTTTATAAATCCAGTTATTATTATCATCCTATAACCCTCACTCCTAGATAAAGTTAAGAAGATAAATTTTATTTTAACATGCATGCCACTTAGGTATGATCTTGGGTCTCTTTTTCAAAATTTCTCTGAAACAGATTACCAAAAAAAACCCTACCAGATCCTAAGGAACACCTACACTATGAAACAGACTACCTGGAGATATACCTCTATGTCATTTTTCCTATATATAAAGTAGATGACATTACTCAGAAAAAAAAAGCTAATCCCCATTTATTGAATAGATACAATAAATAGAACACTGCTTTAGGCACTGTGGGTCATTGCTAAAGAGGTCAAAGATTCAATTTCTATCTTTCAGGAATGTACAGTAATATGAGAAGTCTTATCAGGCAATCATATATAAAAAGGTGACCCTGGCATGTCCAGCTACAGATAGGCAGATATACAATAGTGAAATATGAAATTGAAAGCAGTAAGGATGCAACATAATAAAGGATGCCAAAGTGACTAGATATTTTGGTACTGAAGCATGCCCATTGGTGGACAAAACAGTAGAACCCTTGGCTGATGGTGTTTAGAATTAAACTGAAATATACTTCTATACACTTGTAAGAATGTCACAAATGGGTATTCAATGGAAATATAGTATAATAAAAAACAGTGAGAGTAAATTAGTGCTTGAATACTTTCATGTTTTGATTTGTATTCTTTTTTCTCTGCTTCCTAAAATCATTGCGTTTGCATCATTTTTATTGAGATTAATAAGATTTCAAAAGAGTGAAAGGTCATGGATTCTACGTTTCTTGGAAACTCCAGTATATCCTCCTTCCTTGAAATAGTTGCATTAAACTATGAGAAGCAGGATAACATTCTCTCAGAAGATTTTAAGCCTATCAATTTCTACGTGCTTGATTTAAGTCAAAGTAGATTAAAGGAGAGTAAAATGAAACACATGGATAGAATTTTGGTCCCTACTTCAAAAATATGCAGTCTACTACTGGGTAGGCCCCTGGAAAAAAAGGTTCCAACTATTATAGAAGCTTTTGAAAGAGGCTTCCTCAAAGTGGGTTTCTCATCTCCAAATAACTTGGCTTGCAAAGAATTCTTTTAATCTTTCTCCAAAAGAGAATTTGTACTAGAGGAGAGCACCTTGTAATATGACAAGGGTAACTGCAAGATGGGATCAGCAGCAGAAGACACTCAAACAAATGGCCTCAAGATGTGACTTATATTCTCTTATCCTTGCTGTCAATTTCCATCCTTTTTTAGGGACTTGGACTTTATTCTGAAACAATCAGTCACAGTGCTTTTGACCTTTGGTTATATGCTAGACTATTTCCATCATGAGATGTGTCTTTTATTCCAAGGAAATTCTCAGTGTCTCAGTAACTGATGTATTTATGAGACACAAATCAAAACAGATAGTCCAAAAAAATAGAGTGACTGAGGGTGGGACTTAGAAAGAGCTGATTCCTTGAGTAGTTCTTTGGCTTGCTGCCTAAAATGGACATGGGGATCACAACAGATGCCTGTTAAATGCAATGCAAAATCTCCTCCCTTCTTAAGAGTAAATTATGAAACAGATTTGAAAGTCATCCATTGAGGTAATTTGAACTTTCTAAAATACTTGCCTCCTAAATTTGAGGTTTGCATGTATTTATTCTCCTCTAGTACTTTTCTCCCTGCTATTAAAATTACAGTTCCACGGCATGTGTGTTTATATAGATTAAAAATAACCACATTCCTATACTGATGAGAAAAACCTATCTCCATATTTTGCATATTTGTAAGTCCACCCATCTAATCCATCTATTTTGTTAAACCTTCATCAGAGTCATAAAATAGGATTATTCCTGTTGTCTTGATGAGAGGTCAAAGGTCAAAGGTGAAGAAATTTGTATAGTTCATGATTAAAGGTACGTTTTTAAATGGATTTGATAAAGGCTTGTAAAAAAGCCAAAAGAGATCCTGCAATTTTAATGTTAAGTGGCTTTTGTATTGGAAAAATGCCCAAGGGCCATGTCTAGCACGGTCACTTACAAATGACTGATGGGAGATCAATACAGACGAAGTGGGGATGCAGCTTTGTCATTGGGATATGTAGTTAGTATGTGATTAGCCTTAAGTAGTTATTGCCTCAGATGTAGATGTGCGGTAAAGTACTTAATGTCTATTCACTTCCAAGGTGGCTTCTGTAGGTAGAGGGTGCCACTCTTACTGATTGACATTCAAGAGTGCACAAGAGACCCATTTGGAGTGTTAGAGAAGACTATAGACAATGATTCTGTGGCTAGAACAGAATGATACCTTTTAATATCTTTAGAATAGAAGGAATTAAAATAAATGAGGTTTATAGAATTTTAGGTTCAAATGAATTCAGAGCAGACTGAAGCCTTTCAAATTTATTGAAGGAGCTAGTTGGTTATGTTTAATCTGGAAGAGACATAGGTGTCTTCAAAAAAAAATGTGGAAGAAAAAAGCCAAACTATCCTGTACACCTGCAGAGGGTATAATTTATTAGAAAGTAGATTTCAGTTTAACAAAAGAAAGAAGTTCTAAGGTCATACAGTGGAGTTCTGGGTCTAGAATCAGGAAGATTTGAGTTCAAAACTAACCTCAGATTCTTACTATCTCTGTGACTCTGGACAAGTTGCTTAAACCTCTGTTTGCCTCAGTTTCCTCAACTGTAAATAATACACCCAACAAGCTGGAATCAAATGAGATAACAATTGCAAAATGCTTAATATAGTAGGTGCTACATCAATAGTAGCTATTGTTTTTATTATAATTATAGCCTTAAGGAAATGGAACAGGCTGCCTTTTGAGGTAGTGAGTTTCCCATCACTAGAAATGTTCGAGCAGTTGGTATACCAAGTCTTCAAAAATTATCATAGAAAGGGTTTATGTTTCAGCTAAAGGGTTTGAGTTGGATAACTTCCAAGGTTCCTTCCACCTTTTTTTACCAGGTCTGATGTATACCAGATGGAGGAACTGATAATAAATCCTTCATAGGGTCTCAGGAGGGGAGGAGATCTTAGAGATTGTCTTTTCAATAGAGATAAACAGAAGTCCTCTGGAGAGGGTAAAGAAGTACCCTGATTTGTAACATTCTTTTTAAAAACTTTTATTTATTTAAGGCAATGGGGTTAAGAGTGACTTGCCCAAGTTCACACAGCTAGGCAATTATTAAGTGTCTGAACTCAGGTCCTTCTGACTCCAGGGCCAGTGCTCTATCTACCGCACCACCTAGCTGCCCCCCCTGTAACTTTCTTTTAACCTCTGGAGCTCTATGATCACAGTGTCATTTTAAAGCTGGGATTCTCAAGTATTCCATGAAGGTTTCACTTCTCTTTGTGACCTTCCCAATGGAACAGCTCTCCAGTAGAAAGATGGCTTTCTCCTTTAGGGATTGCCTTGCAATGCAGGGACTGCCCAGGCAGCATTTCTGTTTATATGCCATGGAACTGTAGCCTAAGTACACTGCAATCTCATTTAGTTTCCCCTGCAACATTAAGCAGAATGGAGAATAACGAAATATGCAGCAGTTAACTTTTGCATAGTCAGTTATCAGTGCAAAGAAAAAAGAATTATCAGAGCCATAGGGAAAAGGTGGATCTCAACTCTCTTCACCCAAAAGAAATAGGTGAGAAAGAGACCTTGGCAATTTTGAAGAGTTTCAGGCTGTGCGTGGCCCATTGTGGGCAATAGTAGGTCCATCTCATCTACTGAGAAAGCACATTTGTTACCAGCGTGCAATTCACAAAGTGGTATCTGTTTTCAAAGCTAAGATTAGTATCAGGAAAAAAGCCATTGAAGTTGATTAGCTAATGTTCTTAAAGTGCTTCAAAGATATAGGGAGCTATATAAATGCTTATTAATATTATTTATTATTATTAATAAGTTAATATGTTTTTTTTTAATGTTTGGTTAAGTGCACTGCAGCATTTTCTCCCCAGTGACTAGGCATTAAAGACCAGCTAGAAAGGCAAACCATTCCAGCATTTCATACTTTGTTTTCCTAATCTCTTTTTTGCTCTATTCTCCCCTACATTCAAACTTCAGTACTTACCTTAACCTACAGTCCTCATTAACCATAGTACCATTTCAATGGTAGGTAATTATTATCTTATTTCATGGGACCTTGTGGCAAGAGCGAAAACATGTACTATTAGAGACCACTGACAAAGTTACTTTCGATATCTATTTTTGATTTAATTATTTTAATTATCAAGAGTTGTTATTGTTCATTAATTTCAGTTCTGTCTGACTCTTTCTGACCCCATTTGGGGTTTTCTTGGCAGAGATACTAAAGCATGCCATCTTCTTCTCCAGCTCATTTCCCAGAGATGAGGAAACTGAGACAAAGTAATATAGTTAGTAAATGTCTGAGACCAGATTTGAACTCAGAAAGAGGAGTCTTCCTGACTCCAAGACCAGCACCCTATCCACTCTGCCACCCAGATGCCCAGAGGGAATGGTCAAGAGGTTTTATCTAATTGGATCAGACCTCTTTCCCTATCATTGTCTTTTGTTATGGACATAGTTATAACATTAAATCAATAGCTACAATGCTGTATATAATAGCACTATAGTATGCTCTGGTTTGAGAGTTAAGAAATATCAGTTCAAGTCCCAGGTCTGCCATTATTCAGGAGTATGAATACCCTTCCTTGAACCAGATGATTCACCACTATAAGCCTCAGGAACCCCAGTAAAATGTGTGGGTAGTCTTGGTGTTTTCTAAAGTCATTTGCAGCTCTAAAATTTCATGAATCCATATTTCTGGACAAAAAGATGGGTTGGTATTCTATTTGGTTCATTCAGGAAACATTTATTAGGCACCCACTGTGTGTGTTGTGCTTTCATAGGATGTAAGGCACTATCCTGCTGCATCATTTACCATTTGAATAGGTCCTCTGCTTGCAATTAATTATAAGGAGTATCTGGGCACCCTAGCTGTCAGAGTAAAGATGAGATAACACACTGGCTCTGGCTGTCCAGATCTCTGTTATGCATAAGTTCGACATCCTTGCATACTTTCTCACATAAATCAAAGTTGACCCAGAGGCTCCTTGAAAACTGAACTATAAACGTCATAAGTAGGGTATTTGGAGGGGAAGTAGCATACTCTCATATCTTAGGAAGAAATGGTTACATTCTTAATGAAGGCAAATTATTTTTAGGACATTTATGACATTAATAGAAACATTACTTCTTCATTCCATTATTTTGAATGCTAAAAGAATATACACAGAACACTGGGATAAATACATATATATCACTGGGCTGTCCACATTCCCACTATATAAGATTAGTATTTTAATGTGAAAATTCTCATTTAGTTACTACATAAGATGTTAATAATATCATCATTGAAAAAGTGAAAATATTGAGATTTAAATAAAGGGAGAAACTGACTAGCAGACCCATAAGTAGTGCTTTTTTATTACCAAAGAAAGCTTTGCAAAATGTGACTGGGACATGTAGAATGAAAAGCACTAATAAATCAATCTTAATAGATAAATTCAATTGAACTGAGGGAGGAAAACAGAAACCCCAGAACAGAATGAGACAGCTGCAATATAAGGAGCAGGCTAGGAAAAGATCATTTGAGGTGCATCGGTTGGGGGGAAAATGAGTACTATCTGGGAGTTTCTTATTGATTATTCCTGTTAACTCAGCATTAAACTTAAATTCACATCTCTATTACTACAGATATATAATACTGTCCCCCCTCTAAATATTAATACCCTTGAGCAAAAGCCCTAGATATTCAGACATACTTATAGATATGCTCCCCATGTAAATCAAGGTAGAATATGATATTTTAGCACTTTATATTACCAGTACTTTCTCTATGAATTGGAATTTCCTCTTTTATTCCCCCTCTAAGAATAAGTTATTTCAAAAGTATTTTTTTGCAATCCAGTTAATTAGGGTCAAAAGTGTGAACACCTATTTGTTTAATTGAGCACATATGGAGTTGTATTACCTACAAGTAGGCTGCTGAGTAATATTCATTTCCCAAAGCAAATTTCATATCTAATAAATAAAATTTAGATTCTGTGCCCCAACAAAAGGAATTGCAGAAAGCATTGTGGGGAATTATTTCTATCATTTTTTTAAATTGCAGCAAAATAAGCATTTCTATATCAATAAAGACTCAAGGTTAATTTTTTTATTTTAGAAGAATCTGGGAGGAGAGTGGTTTGATTTTTTAAAAGTTCATTCAAAATCATTCTCCTTTCTGACATTCAAAAAATAATCTCTCTGTTTGTTCAAATAAATTTATTTTTAGATGGGAATAAACTTTTAATTGCTCTCATACATAGAGACGACCTTTAGCCTTGCTGTAAGTCACTTAAAGATGATATGAATAAAAAATTTCATGTTTATATCTTCTATAAAAGATGATTCTTATAACAATAAAAGTTGTCCTTTCCTCTACTGAAGCAAATTTTTATTTATTTGTTTTCTTAAAGGGAAATAAATAAAAATATTTCTTCTAATAATTTAAAAACAAAAATGAAGGATAGTAAAGCAAATAAAAATTTGTATGGGATTTTAGGGGGGAGGTTTGGTTTGGTTTTTTTTTTGTGAAACCATATTATACTGTATCTTTGTTTTTGTTTCTCTGATTCTAGCCCCATCATTTCTTTAAAATAATAAGGAAAATTATATAATAGATAATAATTAAACAATTTTAAGCAAAGGTTCCCAGCAGTCCTCAGTTCAAATGTATAGAAAACTCCAATGCCATCAGTCTTGAAGGTTTTTAAAGTACAAACTTTCTAAATTGTTATATCCTGAGATTTGGGGCTATTGGGTCATATTGATGACAAAATTCCCATTACCCTGCTTCTAAATATACATATTTGGGAACATTTGTGGAAGAATGTCATACCTTTACATTTCCAAACATAAAAAATATTTTTGCTAAGTTTGGAGAAAAACAAATGCATAACCATTACTATGTCTAAAATAATATTTATAACTATTCAAAGAAGATGGTATAACATTGTCTTTCCTTCCTTTCCTCTGCTTCTTTTTCCTTCCGTTGCCTCCTCTTCTCTCCCTTCTCTCTTTCTTCTTCCCTTCTCTCCTTCCTTCCTTTTTCTTTTCTTCTTCCTTTTGTTATTTCTCTTATTTCCTTCCATCTCTCCTTTTTTCTTTCCCTTCTCCTTTCCTTCTCTCTTTCCTTCCTTCTTTCCCCCCCCCATTTGTCAAAATACCAAAATATCATTTTCCTTTTGATTTATTGCAAGATAATTCTTTTTTCAATTTCAGGAAGTTCTTACTGGCATTTTCTTCATTGCTTTGGCAACCAAAGCCTGTCTTGTGAATTTACTGTATAAGAATCTTGCTAGTCTTTCAGAAACTGTGATTTCAGCAGAGGAATACCCAGAATGGAAATTCCTTACATGTTGGCAAATAAATCCTAGGGAATTGCTAAGATATATAGAAATTAGATAGATGCAAAGGGCTATATAACCACTCAGTGTCAGAGGTGGAATTTGAACTCGCCTTCATTAATTCAAATCTGGCACTGAATCTACTACATTATGCTGTTATCAAGTGAAAATTTTTCATCTGTTTTTGATACTAATGATATTATGAAATGCAGTCTCATACTCATCTCTAGGCAAAAAAAAATGCCTTCTCAAAATCTTATGACTCTTGTTTGTATTATAGGCAAAGGTCCATTGTGTGCTAGACAGAGAATATATCCTTATAAAAAGATAATTTAAGACCATCTTTTGTAAGGAAAGCCTTAATAGACATTATTGCCAGATGACAGATAGGTTACTCTTTTCAGAGCCTCCCAAGGCACTCACCCCACCAATCTTGAAAAGTATTCAGGTATCTAACTAATTCTAAATCATGGCAGGTACATGAGTGTGTATGCATGTGTATGTAAGTATATATATATATATATATATATATATATATATATATATGTATATATATATGCACATGTATACTGACTTGCATTGTGACTGATAAATTCAGTAAAATAGCAATACCTGTTCTTTGGAGTTTTTTTTCTTTTTTATGGGATGGAAGGGCGATCTATGAAGCCTGGGATAAATACTAAAGAAAAGCCGGGGCTCTGTAGAAATCAATCTCCTGCTTTATATACTCCCAAATTATACTCATAAAGAAGAAGCCTCCAGCAGCACTGTCAGTCATGATAAAGCTATCAGTCGGAGATTTATTACGAGTTTTCTTTTCATGTATTCAATGGAAAACATCCCACAGGTGTGTTTGTATTACCAGAGATATATGAAGATTAATTGCGTGCTCGGGCGCTGAAATTCATTGACATATTTTCTAAGATTTAAGTCGTGTTAAGCCAAATGGCTTTAAAAAAGGACTGTCCAGAACATTCACATGGAGAAGGAATACGATATCCTCAAGGTTTAAAGACAAAGGCCAAATCACTATCATTTACCTTGAAGGAATATGAATTCAGCTTTCACCTTGAGGCCTGAGATCTCATTTCCCTAATATTCGAGAAGGTCAACATCAAGGTGCTGCGGGGCTAAACCCTCCCCCCCCACACACATGACCTTTCCACCTTTTTCCCTTACTGAATAGAGCATACATGGAGTCAGAGTTTCATATCAATAATAACATAAGCCTTGAGCAGAGAAAGAGAGCTTTTTTTTTTGGCAAAAGTTGCTCCTACAAGATAAAATGTGTAAAAGTTATGTTCTACTCTTTTCCAAAATGCTTTATTCATTTTTAATCTATTCACAAATTTCTGCAGAAAGGAGATGCCATAAAATTATATAAGTCCCTATTTTAAACCTAAAATTTAATCCCTAACAACAGGAATACATGTTGAGTTACATAGAAATATTGTAGATTATACTTAGATTTCTAGTCTCTTTGTATAATGTATGTCCTAGATATTTCAAAATGTTTGGAAGCTAATGCCAATAATTTTGTTGTTGTTCTGAACCTCTGACTTAATGTGTATACAAAGCTCCCCCATGTGGAAACCTCTCTATACCAATACTGCTCAACAGCTATTATGTAAGTTAGGGTGTTAGGCAGTTGCTTGGGGTGTTTCAAGGTTAAGTGACTTGCCCAGGTTCACATAACCAGGGTATATCCCAGAAAGATCTTTATCCCAAGTCTTCCTTACTCCAAGACTTGCTAGTGGTCCACTATACAACTCTAAAACTCCTATTTACTGAAGTCTTGACTCTGTACCCCACACTCTGTCTTCTATTCCATCTAATATAGTGGGTGTCATCTACTTTTTATGGTATATTCTAAGGAATAATTTGGATTCAAATTATATAATCTATCATACATAATTGTTTCCCAAATCATGTAAAATCATAGTATTATTGTCATAGAGGTATTGAGAAATAATGTAAACACTACTGTGGGTATACAAGGTTTATAGAATTAGATAATGCCAAGGGTGGAAGATAGATACAAAAACTACCTTAATCTAAATTGGCTTCAGAAAAGCAACATGAAAATCTCTTATTGTAGAAGTGATGCTTGCCAATATTTATTTACTTTTTTGTGCAAAATGGTATAGATTGATTATTCTAATGATATAGCCTGTTGATTAAAATATTATTGAAAAATTGAAGAACAATCAAACAATGTGATGCAGGGCAAAGATTTGGCGACAACTTCTGAGTTCAAATTTTACCTTGAACAACTGTTCACAAACTCTCAAGACTCATTTTCTAATCCATGCAAGGAAGGGGTTGGATTAGGTGACCTCCTTTCTATCTCTAAATCTATTGTCTCATGATATTCTACCCATATAGCTCAATAATATAAAGTAAAAAAAAAAAAAGAATGGGATGGTGGAAGAAAATTTTTAACCAGTCAGCCATAAGTCTAATGATTAATTAGAATGAAATAACTTCTTTTGCTTATATCATCAGAATTTCAAACCTAAATTCCAAAACTCATTCAGTTTTTTCTTTTGCCCACATGTGTCAATCACTTATGATCAGGAATAATAGAATATTTCAACATTCTTGGAGTTCATTTTGATCATAGTATACAGTCAGTTCTATATTTAGTGAATAAAGAATTCAAATTTATCAGCAACAAATCTGTTGGAGAATAAAAGTTTGAACAATATGCCTAATAAAGATATGCAGGATAATTTACTTCAACTTTGATATTTTAAAATAACAAAGTTATTTTGATGTTTTGATACATTTGTGAACTTAAGATTTTGGATACTCCACCTCTAACTATATTCTAAAAAGGCTTATTCATTTAATGTGAATCCCATTCTCTCACAAATCATTTTTAAACAATATGCCTATCACAGTGATGAACACTGTCTAAATTTCTTGACATTGTAGGATACTAATGGAACACTTGGGATGTTGGCCTATTATCATTTGCTCCTTTAGCAGCTAGGTGATGTAGTCGATATAGGATCAACCTGAGCTAGTCACTTAACCCTGTTTGTCTTTCATCCAGGGCCATTTGCAGTCATCCTGACTCATATCTGACCACTGGACCCAGATGGCTCCAGAAGAGAAAGTGAGGCTGGTGACTTAGCAAAGCAGCCCCTCAATCAAATCCAATTACCATACATGTCATGGCATCACCTCCTTGATGTCCTTTGAGAACAATGGGCAAGCATCATCACCATTTGCTCCCTCCAGGGTTCTTAACCTGGGATTTGTGACTGTGAATTTTTTAAGAGTTTTTTTTTTGTCAGACAAGGCAATGGGGTTAAGTGACTTGTCTGAGGTCACACAGCTAGGTAATTATTAAGTGTCTGAAGTCACATTTGAACTCAGGTCCTCCTGACCTCAGGGCAACATGTGCTCCATTCTCTGCACCTCCTAACTGACCCAACTGTGAACTTTGTGTGTGTGTGTGTATGTACACACACACACACACACACACACACACGTACATACATTTAGATCAATATACACAAACACCTATATAGCATGTAATTATAGCTATATATAATTACATAATAAAATTGTTATATTTATAGTTAAATGTGTATTATATATAATTATGTTCTATACATGTTACATTTATATACTGGTTATATTCTATGTATATAATATATGCATGGATTATATGTATACATAATAATTATCTATTATAATATATGTATATATAAAACTACATTAATACCATTGGTTTCCTTTATAATATCATGTACTTCATTTTATTCATCTGAAAACATGTTTTTGGCTTCACTAAACTGCCAAGTGAGTCTAAGTCACACACAAAAAATATTAAGAGGGGTGGCTAGGTGGCTCAGTGGAAAGAGTACTGGCCCTCGAGTCAAAGAGTACCTGAGTTCAAAACCGGCCTCAGACACTTAATAGTTGCCTAGCTGTGTGACCTTGGGCAAATTACTTAACCTCTTTGCCTTGCAAAAACAAAAAATATATTAAAAAGTCTTGCATTAAATGAATATGACTTTCCCTTCTTGCCATTCATTCATTCAAAAGAAAAAAGCAAGCATTTCTTTAAGATATCTTGATAAGTGCTTTACAAATTTTATCAAATCAAATGCTCATAATAAACCTCAGAGGTAGTTGCTAATATTAAGCCCATTTTACACTTGAGAAAATTGAGGCAAACAGAAACTAATTGACTTGACCAAAGAAACTTATTTAATAAGTTTCTCTTCTCATCTTCCTTACCACAACCAAAAAAATCTATCCACTGTGACATTTTACTGGCTATCAACATTTATTAAGTAACTATAAGTTTATAGGCACTGGTAATGTGAAGACCAAAAAAATTGGGTTTTGTCCTCAAGCAGCTTACAATTGGATTGTAATATGTAATCAAGATATCATATATATGTATATGTATGTGTATATGAATATGTGGGTGTATATATTTGTGTATGTGGATGATATATAAATATGTTTATGCTCAAAAAATAATTTCTGGACAATAACACAAGAAGGGCTATGCGGGATCATAGAATATGGAGGTGACATCACTTTAATTGAACTATGAAGGCAGCTAGCTATTCCTTTAAGAAGTAAAGGTGAGGGAGTGGTGAGGTGACTCAGTGGCTAGAGCACTGGCTTTGCAGTGAGAAGGATCTGAGTTCAAATTCAGATTATTAATTAACTAGCTGTATGACCTTGAACAAGTCACTTAACCCCAATGCCTTGCAAAAACCAAAAAGAGAAAAAAAAGAAAAAAAATTGTTAAAAAAAAAGAAGTAAAGGTGAGGAAAGAAGGAAGATATTCCAACAGTCTGCCCAAGGACATGGTGATTAAAGATATTTTGGACAGCAAGCAAGTTCATTCAGGTGAAATGTAGAATTGTGAGGCAGAGGGCTGTGCAATGAGCCTTGAAAGATAGAATGGGATCAGATTGTATACTAAAGACAAGAGGGAACCACTGAGACTTCTTGAGCCGATCTATGGTTATTAGATAGATCTTATGCGTATTAATTTTAGAACAGAAATATGAATTTGGTATTTGACTGAAGACTGAATTTAAGAGTGGGTGAGACAAGGCCACCAATTATCTCTATAATTACAAAATTTACACTTTTCATTTTCATTACTTCACTGATGATATTTTATAACCCACTTATACTCATTTTGCATCATGCAGTGTCCTTTGGTTGACCCCCAATTTTAATTCTTCAGAAACTATGGTATTTCATGACTCACCACTATACAACATCAACAGAAGAATATTTTATTATTTGGCAAAGGAAATAAGAGACATAATCCTTAAAAACAAAATTGGTTGTGCTTAAAAATCATGGTATTTCCTCTCTCAGGGATTTAGGTCTACTCCCAACATTCAGTGAAAAATCAGAGATACAGAATATTAACTTTGAAAGGTTTTTGAGTGATCATCTAGTCTAACCAGAGTCACAGAGAGTGACCATCAAACCTCCCCTTTAAAAGCTCCAGTGAGAATACATATCTGCTTAAAGTAATCTATTTCACTTTGAACTAGTTCAATAGAACAAGTAAGAAAGCCAATATTCTTGCTTCAACTTCTACCTATTGCTCCTATTTCTGCCTTCTGGAGTCAAGAAAAAGACCTAGTCTCATGTTCAAATGACATTAATTTAGATTCTTGCAGATAGCTATCATAACAAAATTTCAAATTAGACTTCTCTATTTCTCCATTTAACTTCACTCAATTGCTACAATTCATTTATAATAAAAACAATAATGAAAGTATTTGTGTAGACTTCTAAGTTTGTAAAAAAATTTTCTAATAATCTGGTCCTTAAAAAAATGCTAGAAGATAGTTGCTAATCTAACCCCCATTTTTCAAAAAAAGAAATCAAGGCAGGCAGACTGACTTGTATAGTAAAGATTTGAGGTGGGATTTGAACACATGTCTTACTGACTCCATGTCTAGTTCTCTATCCACTGCACCAATTACCTTCCTCTTTATGTACCACAGCTTTTCATTATAATTATAAAATGTGAGCTCCACCCAAGGCAGTATAGTAAATGAAGCTACTTATCATGCTCTGGATTTTATGTCTCTTCTAATGAAGCCCAAGACATTTAGATTTTGGAAAGATTTTTGTCTGACATATGATACTATTAACTCACAGTAAGCTTGAGAGCTTCTAAAATTCATAGATTTCTTCTGTATGAATCTTTGTTTAGTCATACCTCCCCCTTTCTATATTTCTACAGATGATTTTTTCAACCCATGTGAAGTAAAATGTCAGCACAATATTGTTTCCTCAATTACATCTTCCCCTAATGTTCTCTATCATGCTTTGCCACTAAAATGCATAATTTTCTATACTTTAATATTTTAATACCAATGGATCTTTGACAATCACGTCCTGGTAAGATATCTTCATATTTACAATCGCCAAATCACTCTGACTCTCACTGATTGACTAACAATAGTTCCTAGACCAAATCCCACTTGGTCATAGGACAAAGCATAGGTTCCTGGAACACTTCCCTTCAGGTCTTTGATATCATATTATTAATGAATACTCTTTTGAAGTTTAATCATTTAGCCAGTTTTGATTTCATGTAACTATAGTCATTACTAATGTAATAGTTACAAGAGTTATAACTATTAACTAGTTCCTTTTCTCCTTCATTTTTAAAAGAATCACATTATGGACTGGTGAATGCTTTGCTAGAATCTAGGTAAACTATGTCCTATCATCCCGATTTATCTATTCAAAAGTAAATAAAGTACACCTGTAATGACCAAGGTGTTTTTTTTAATAAAATGTTTATATTTTTTGATTTTATAATAGTTTCATTCCCAATGTATCCCTTCCTTCTCTTACTCTGAGAGAATAACATAGTTGTAACAAATGTTTGTAAAAGATTTTTAAAAAATTGAGGAAAACCTAATCAGTTTATTGAAAAAATTATGGCATTTCATGTGATATTTTAAACCCATAGTCCCACAGCAATACAATGAAAGGATAAATCTTTTTTGTGGAGTAAACTTGAATCATGAAATCATAGGATCAAACACTGGAAGAATCAACTCAAATATTATCTGAACATTTTTATGGAAATGATTTTGGTGTAGCTTTGGAAAAAATTAGTTTCATCAGAAAAAAATAATGTTTTTTCCAGCTTTAATAGTCATCAACTGACTTTCCATGAGCAAGACAATATCAATTATTGTCTTGCTCATGTAAAGCCTTTTTTCTTCATATCATTATTCAGCATCTTCTTTTTAAAAGTAGTCTCCTGGCTCTTCTAACTTTCTCTTCTTACTTGGGTACATCACTTAGCCACTCTGTAACCTAGTTTCATCATGTAAAATTATGAGTGTGTATTCAATGATTTCTAAGGTCAACTACAGGTCTTTCTAAATCTATAATCATATTAACCACTCTATGTTCTAGGTGCCAATGAAAGTCCACTTATTTTCTGAGACTTAATTAGGCAGTTTCAAAGCAATAATTTTTCTATTAGTTTAGAACTTATTAATTTCTAATAGTTATAGACATTGTTTTAGTTTTCTACAACTCTCTGCTTTTTTGGTACAACTCTCTCTTTTATTTTTTTATTTTTTTTAGGTTTTTGCAAGGCAAATGGGATTAAGTGGCTTGCCCAAGGCCACACAGCTAGGTAATTATTAAGTGTCTGAGACCGGATTTGAACCCAGGTACTCCTGACTCCAGGGCCAGTGCTTTATCCACTGCACCACCTAGCCGCCCCCAACTCTCTCTTTTAATATGGGTTTGAATGATCTATGAAATGTTTGATCTCCCAGTGATTATAGCTACTGCAATATCTCTAAAAATCAGTAGTATATTCCAAAAAGTTACAGCTTTTGCATGTTGCAGTTATCTCCATTCTTTACTTTCATAGAATTAAAAAAATGAAAATAATGAATGGCATAAAATCTATCACTCAGATGCCCTCAAACTAACTCAAGATAAGAAATCTTCCTCATCCTGGTTTCATCTGCTTAAGATCAGACATTTAGAATCATTCTAATACCAGTAGAAACATATACATGATTAATTGTCAAAAACAAAATGGAAGCATCTCAAAATTATTACTTTTCCTAAATCACCTACACATTTTTTTTACTTTTTCTATGTTTTTTATAATCTAAATCTTTTATTGCAAGACTTGATGAAAACTGCGATGACTTCCTTTTCTAAATGTTATTGAACTAATTAATTAAATGTTGTTAATGTTTCTAAAAAGTACACACAAACCCATTGTATATAGCATATAATTTCCATCCTTTTTCATTTTTTGAAAATTGGGATAACATTTTTGCTCTGATATTTTGTTATTCTTTTCTTTCCCTACTATCTTTCAAAGATTACTGTCAGTAGTTCATTATTCTCATCTGTTTATTCATTCAGAACTTGAGAATGTGTTTCATCTTATCCCAGGAACTTGTACTCCTCTGGGGCAATACGATGCTCTCTTAATTTCATCCTAATTTCTTCATTGGAGAAGGAATTGGAAAACCAATCCAATATCCTTGCCAAGAAAATTCCATGGACAGTACTGCAGGTCAAAATGAGTTGGTCATGACTGAACAACTGAACAATGATTATCTTCAATCAATTAATCAGTCAACAGGATTTAGTAAATATATGTCATATACCATGCTAAGTTTTGAGAATAAAAGAAAATATAAGTCTCTCTTCACAAGAAAATAACGTTGTATTAGAAGAGATAACATGTACATTATACATGTATATGCACACACACATATATATATATAGATTTTATATAAGACACATGAAAAGCTTTTCATAATAAAAGCATACAAAGCAATATATATTGATACATACACACACATATATATGTGTGTGTGTGTGTGTGTATGTCTATGTGTGTGTATGTGTATTTATTCATATATGGTAGTTTAAGGGCAATGCACTAGCTATTGGATAAATCGGATAAAATTTCACATAAAACTTCACTCAGGGCAGCTAGGTATTGCAGTGGATAAAGCACCAATCCTAGACTCAGGAGGACCTGAGTTCAAATCCAGTCTCAGCCACTGTTTTAAAATTTTTTTAAGGCAATGGGATTTAAGTGACTTGCCCAAGGTCACACAGCTTGGCAATTATTAAGTGTCTGAGACCAGATTTAAATTCAGGTACTCCTAACTCTATGGCCAGTGCTCTATCCACTGCTCCACCTAGCTGACCCAAGCCTCAGACAATAATTACCTAGCTGTATGACTTTGGGCAAGTTACTTAACCCAACCCTCCCCCATCACTTTTTTAATTAGTAGTAATTTTTTACAATTACATATAAAGATAGTTTTCAACAATCAGTTTTATAAGATTCTGAGTTCCAAATTTTTCTCCCTCTTTCAACTTTGCTCCCCCCCTCCCCAAGAGAGCAAGTAAATTGATATAGATAATATATGTATAATCATGTTAAACATATTTGCATATTAGTAGTCATCCTGTGAAAGAAGCAGCAGAACAAAAGCAAAAAAATGAGAAAGAAAAAAACAAAAACAAATTTTTAAAAAGTGAAAATAGTATACTTTGGTCTTCATTCAGTTCTTGCTCTGACTAAAGATGGCATTTTCTATTACGAGTTTTTTGGAATGGTCTATGATCACTAAATTGCTCAGAAGCACTAAATCTATCATGTTGATCATCCTACAGTGTTGCTTTTAATGTGTACAGTGTTCTGGTTCTGCTTACTTCACTCAGTACCAGTTCATGGAAGTCTTTTCAGATTTTGCTGAAATATGTTTGCTCAACATTTCTTATATCACAAGAGTATTCCATTACATTCATAAACCACAACTATATGTTAGGCACTTTTGTAGATATGAAGATGCTAGTACAAACAATGAAAAAATCTCACTTGGAGTTGACATTCTAATTGGGAAGGTCACATGAACATATTTATTAATGTAACCTGAATCTGAAAGCACATTAGTATGGGACTTTCTCCTCATTGATGGAGACTGTGCCCTACTGTCTTCATGAGGGGAGGAGAAGAATTAACAAGTACAAAAGGAGAGAGATCTAGAGTTATTTGCTTCAATAGAGAGGATCTACAATGTCAACCCATCTTCATATTACTGAAGGGATAGAAAGACTTTGAGAAAATGTTGACATGAGAGGATCTAGCAGTCACTAACATGTCTCCCACAGTTCACTAAACTAGAAAATTTGAGAAATTTTTACTTTAAGTAAAATCTAGGCCTCAATTGACTGAGCCAAGGTATCTCACTCCCAAAGAAAGAGCTCATTTGATTTCTATTGTCTGGTATATATGCTCATATGTATACTTCCTCAGATTTCTGTTTTACAATTGATTTAAATAAAAAGAGAGTCTTTGATAATTTATATATGTGGTTTTATTCTGCAGAACTAGTATTTGATGTTAAGGTAGTCAAACCTTACATATAAAATTTGGACCCCATTTTCCTTGTTAAAAATGGCAGTTGAGGGGGCAGCTAGGTGATACAGTGGATAGAGCACTGGCCCTAGGGTCAGGAGTACCTGAGTTCAAATCTGGCCTCAGACACTTAATAATTACCTAGATGTGTGACCTTGGGCAAGCCACTTAACCCTACTGCCTTGCAAAAACTAAAAAAAATTCCATTTGCATACCTTAGACTAACAATATTTAAGGAAGCAGGCAGATATAATTCTTACCTGTCACCCCCTCTCTCTTAGGAGTACAAATTGTTGAGCCTCTTGTCCCATTCTCTTGCTTTACTTCCTTGCATGAATCAAAATCTCTCTTGGAGAAGTATTTTGGGGAAAAGATGTTGGAAGGGTCTATTCTTGCCTGCCTATGAGCCATGCCATATAAAGAAGTCTCAAAAAGTAAGCCCTTGCTATAAATATTATATGTGTATATTCAAATATATACATATATATATTTATCTGAATACTATCAATCAAAAGAAAACTCTATAATCATATAATTTCCATGCCCATTCCCCCAAATTAACTAAAAATTAATTTTCATTAGAAATGCTATAAAGGTATCAAATGTCTCTTCAACTTTGAGATTCTTTTATTCAACAGTTGTCCTTTCTAATAAATTTGTGTTTTGTACATTAGAATGCAACTATTCTTCATTATATAGATTTGTATTGGAGAAAAATCTCAAAACCTTAAAATAAAATGATACTTTCTCCCTCACTTTCCTATGACTTCTTGATGAATGTTAGCATTATCTTATTGGCTTTACTAATCTACAAAAAAGAAGGAAATCAACTTTTCCTAAGAGTAAGAAATGAAATATGATCCTGGCATTAAAAAATAGATCCTCAAGGATTTTCAATTCTGTTGCTTCTTTCACCTGGTGACCATCTCCTTAGGGACATGAGGAAAAAAAACCTTAGGCTACTTTTCTCTTTCCTTTCAATGTTCCCATAAGATATTCCTAGTTGTTTTTCAAGCAAGCACCAACTGTTATTTCGTAGATTTTGGTTTGCTCTTTGTAGTAAAGAGTCTTTATCAAATGGCCAAGTTAGGCAAGGTCAAACATTGTAGCATCCTTTCTTGTACTAAATTCTTGCTGACTTTCATATTGAAGGGCTCTGGGACCAGACCCTGGAGGAGATAAAGATAAAACCATCATTTACACTTTTCAAAAAATGATGATTTCAAGCTGATAAGTGGAAAGACATTTAGTTGAGGCAAATCATCCATCACATTCCAAAAAGAGCCTCAAGAAACACAGATGGGGAGTTAGTGAATAACGACTCAGTCGAACATCCTTTATGAAAAATTGGATAATGAAAAATGGAGTCTTGGGCTTTATTGACATGAGACTAGGCATTAAGACAAGAAAACACAGGTTGAAGCAGCTTTGCAAAGCACAGGAGACAGCATCCTGCTAATGCACCATCAATGAGTAGGGCACTTATTCCCACTAGATAAACTACCATCTCCAAAATGTGTGTTCAGTGAGTGTGCAGGGTTAGTTTGAGGCCCTGTTGGATTAAAGAATAGCTCACTTGGGATGTAGAAGAAAAACCACTGAATTTCTCCTCTTGCTTAAACGTATTCTTTACCGTGAAGTGATCTCCACAAGAGGCCCCCATAAAACTATGTGGAAATGCTTCTGGCAAACTAGTCTAATTTTCAGTTAACTCAATTATTAAAAAAGAAGCTGGTATATCTTTTCTTCAAATTGACCTTTCTATAAGGGACACCATTTAATTTTATAATTGTTTTAAAATTACTATAATTTACGTGAGACATCTTCAGAAAGTACTGATCTTCCACATTAAAGATTCTAAGAAAGTCAAAATAAGATGAAGATTTTATATATTTAATTTTTAAAAATCATTAAAAAGTACAGATACTTTCAAGTATCTCTATTTCTCTATTTCAATCATTTATTATTTGGTACCTCAGTCCTATGTTCTCAAAATATATTAGAAATTGAACGATGAATTCAAATATCTTGAATGGCTAAGACCTTGGGGAAGCTGTTTAACCTCTGTGTCTCAATTTCTTCATTTGGAAAAAGAGAGGTCAATCCTGAACTACCTACTAGGGCTGTTGGGTGGATTAACTAATTAATAATCGTTGAGGACTCTGGGAGTACAAAGTACTATGCAAATGCTAAGTGTTATTATTATTAATGCTTCTCTTAAAATTAGACCTAGCAGGGATAATAATTTTACAATGTAAAAATGTAGAGAACATTCCAGAATTAATTTTTCATTTGAATATAATTTAAATAATAAAGTGAAACGTGTTACAGAATATTTTGATGCAATTTTTCTACCCAGATATTTCTACTATGAAACAGATAGAAGCAAAGAGCAAGGCTCAAATGTAAAAAAAAATGATGTCTTCATATATACTTTGTTTTTAATGAAGCCCAAGTCTTTCTGAGCACAGGTAAATTCAAGAGTACATGATTATATTAGGATTATGCAAAGTCCACCTAAAAAAAAATACAGGTTGCACATCTATCAGATTTCCTAAAATAAGTCTTTCATATCAGGTAAGAATGGAGTTCCACAGTCTTCAGAAACAAGGTTTCTAAACTTGCTACAATTCTGTTAAAGGTAAATATGAGAGGGCAGCCAGATGGTAGAGTGGACAGAGCATTGGCCTTGGAGTCAGGAGGACCTGAGCTCAAATATGACCTCAGACACTTCATATTTATTTACCTCTGTGACCCTGGGCAAGTCACTTAACCCCATTGCCTTGCAAAAACTTTAAAAAAATGGTAAATATGAAATACCAACAAAACCAAAATATAAGAAGCTATATAAATTTTCTGTCAATAGGAAAAATCTGGGATTTTGTAATTAAATGTTTTAAAATCAAAGGGCAGAACTTTGAATTGAATTAAAAATTATATAACAAATAAATTGGCAAAATAAAAATTTGCGTCTTACTCTTACCATTATTATTGTATCCTTTGGGCAGGAAAACTATGTTAGAATCACATAATAGAAAGTTTATGAAAGATTTAAACTTCAAAGTCCATGGCAGTTCTATTTCTCCTTTCTATATATGTTAGTAGCCAGGACTTCAACTGATGCCACTAAGAATGAAAAGAAAAGCTAAATATTCTCTTCTGACACATGGGGATTTTATTTATAGAGAAGAAAACAGCCTTAACTTTTTCTAAATGTGCTACATTTGAAAACATAGACTAAGTCCAAGTATGTCCTTCAGATATAACCTGACAAAAAAACAGTGAAAGTAAGCGATTACCCAAAGTCCATTTCAATTCACAGCATCCAATACCTTCACTATAAAATAATAAAGTGTTCCTAGAAACATTAGAAGAAACACCATTATTTAATTACCATAAGGCCTTCCTAGACAGAAATAAAACATGATTTAAATGACCAGGATAGGGAAGTGGGAGGAACTGTGAAGCCATTAGAGATGAAACATGAAAAGCTAGAAGGAAAAGGATCAGCATATGAGCAAATAGGAGAAGCATCTATGGAAAGAAAGGAAAAATAATGAGGGAGATCTCAATGCATTTCCTAATATTTTGGGAATAAATGGAAAAATTATTGAGTGATAAGAGAATAAGGATAACAATTCATAAAAGAAAAAAAAGCTGGAAAGCAAATTTATATAGTATTTCTTTTCCCAAAAGGCCATATTCTTTTGAGTGTTCATACTTATTGCTAAGTCATTATTTTGGTAGGGAAACGGTTGGTCTGCCAAATGACAGATGAGAAAATATGAGAGGCAGAAATTAAGATTTAGACTCTCCAATTAAACTAATGTGTAGTTTTTAGTCAACTTAAGATGTGACAAAAAGTAATAAAAAAATGCACATGAAATGCTTACTAGTTAAGCCAAATTCAAGGAAGTCCTTTTTAGTCTTGTGCAAACTTAGGTCTATTATTCTGTCTAAAATTAAGACAAAGACCCTGTGACAAAAGATCACAATAAGCAGGGGGAAATTTTTACTTCATTTAATTCTGAGATTCAATAAACAAATTAGATATTTTAAATTTCCATTATAAACCTTGAAAGTCATGGATCTGACTATAGTCATGTTTTCATATAGGTTTACTGATTTAGAAACTAACCCATCCATACCTGCCTATCCTATATAACTCTTATTCAGGTAGCCCCAAAAGTTGATAAATCCAATGTGTTGGAGGTCTTCTTTGCATTCTCTTAACACAGTGAGGATACCAGTGATATACTGAGTCAATCTATCAATTGTTCCTTTACTTATTTCATGCTTGAGTGGTCATCTCTTTCACTCATTAATTTCTTAGATAGCACCTTTTATCTGGGTCTCCTATATATATATTTCCTTAGATTATGTTTTAGGCTGCACCCATCTCCTATTATCTTTCAGATAATATTCATTTTCAATTCTTCAGAGATTTGAATGGTCCATGATGAACATTCATACAGCAAAATTGATAAAACATTGCCGTTATGAAGGTGAATTTTGTCCAGAAAGAGGATGTCATTAAATAATCTTTCTGATTTCTCAAAAACAATTCATCATGCTCCCCTTTTCCTATTTAATTTTCAGTTCAACTAATTACCATTTAAATTGTTTATCCAAGATACATAGTATATACTGAGGAATGTACTTTTTTAATAAGCTGTATAAATTATTTATTATAGCCTGAAAATAGACATTCTTTATCCACTAGGTTTTTCTTGTGTGAATAGTTAAGACAGATTTTTAAGTGATTACATACTGTAACCAGACAATATCCTCATTAGCATTTCTTAGGTGTACTCCAACACAAGCCAAGAACCCAACATTCCTAAGATTTAAAAGATGGTATGAAAGTCTAGATTCCACCCTCAGGCATCATCTTCTTAACCATATATTCTCCTCTCAAATCTGAGTCTTTTTAAAGATCCTTTTTTTTAATTGGTAATAATAACAAAACTTTTTTTTTTACTAATTCTTCATAATCCCTTACAATGCTTTCTATTTTTCTTTCAGCTCTACCATTTCTCCATAGACAAACTGACATCAGTGATTAGAGGTCATCACCCAAGTCCTAAGAGATTATCTGTGGTAACTTTGAGAAGAGCTCAGGGATGATAGTAGACCTCTCCATTACTTAGACCAATGAAGAATCTCTTTTTCAAACTAACAAACAAAACTTCTTCCCTAATGGTAACTGTGTAGTCACATCTCAATTCCTTGGAACTAGAAACATCTATTTTTCTTCTGAAGAAGTTTACTTCCCTCTCTAGGAAAAAAAAAACAACTTTATGCCAATTCCTTAGTTACATAGTCTTATTAATCCTTTTTTTCCCCCTTCCTTTGTGCTGTAGTCTTCCATCCTTTGCCTCTTTATTTAGGTAAGTAATATTGCCATATATTCTTTTTTTCTTTTCTCTTTCAGACAGCCCTCTCTTATTCTTACTCTACATTTTGTCCATATGTGACTATTACAGAAAAAAGACATAGTTTATTTTCTATAAGTCATTGAAAAATATCCTTTTTCCTCATTACTTGCAGGCAATGAGATCCTGAGTATACCCTTGCCCTTGATGGTGGCTTTTATGCCCATTTCTGGTGGCAAACTGCTGCAGCAAGCTTCCTGTTTGCTGTGCTGGTAGCTTAGTCACTAAGGACTCCTGAGTGAGGTTTAATTTATTTATTGCAGACTTCCTGCCTTTTCTTGGCATATGGCACTATCTCACTCAACTGCCTTTGTCTGGCAATTACTAGATTTCTGTGGAGCTCTAATACAAAAAGTAAGCTCCTTCAGTTATCCTCTGTGTGGGGGTCTCAAGTCCATGTACATCGGGCCTTTATCTAATTAAATCTAATGACCTACCTCTTTTCCCCCTCCAACAAACATTAAGATATCTCCTTGTGCTTATCCAATCACAGGATTTTTCTATTAGAGTAGTTGCTTTCAGTACCTTGGGATTTTTTTCTTGTCCAAAAAATTAAAACATGTTCAAACATAAAGGATTGAAACATGGCAGGAAGACTGTAAACAAAGGGAAATGATCAATGGCAATTTGCCCAAGTACATGAAGGTGGCTAGTGAGGTGACATAAGTTCAACAGGAGGTTAGTTTTATTTAAGACCTTTATTAATGATCTAGAGGGAGAAGTCAGCAATACTTCAATGAAATTGGCAGGTGATTTTAATTGGGGAGCTATTGCTAACACCAACAACGACACAAAAGTGATGCAAATAGAATTTGAAGAGCTAGGAGCACACACACAGCAAAGAACGTGATTAAACTTGCTTATAAAAAAAGATGCAAATAGACCAGATTTAGAAAAAGAATACCAAAATAATTTCATTGTTGTAAAAGTTCAGTTTTTGGCATCATGAAACTCTACAACTCGTGATATCAAATGAATTATGCCTCTGAAATACAAGATGGCTGCCACAAACAACAAAGTAGAGAATATTTGATGCATAAGTCAGGAGGAAATAATCAGAACTCTAGAGAAACAATGCTCTTTGAAGTCCTGGAATAATTGGATCATTTTGGGATTTTAAATCTAAGACTTCAGTACAGATGTATAAATTTAGCACCAGAAGAGTCCACCCCACTACTTACTGACTATATTTGTTTCTGTAGATATTTCACATTTTCTTAATTTTTTAATTTGCCACTATCACTACAGAAAACCATATGAAAACAGACCAACAAACAAAATTAGACCATTTTAATTCAATTCTTTGTAATATGGGGCAAATTTGTCTTGACAAGTTTGTAAAATTTCCTTGGAATAAGAAAATATTTTGGAGTGAGATATTTATATTAACATTGCCAGGCGGTTGTGGTTAATTCTATGGCAGGGTTTGTCTGAATAAAAGCATTGTTTATAAAACCTACTCTTAAATAACACTAGTGAACATGCCTTGCTAAAATGACAAAGGTGAGACTTTTAGGCACAGATGAATTGTTTGGTATTGTGCTAAAAGTGTTGCCTAAAAATCCTTCAAAGAAAAAAATTTGAAAGAGAAAAGCTAAATGAAAAAAGAAATTGCTAGCAACTGTTAAACAGTTTTTCCTACTTTGTATTGGAGAGATGGAGGTGGAAGAAGAAGAAGAAGAAGAAGAAGAAGAAGAAGAAGAAGGAGAAGGAGAAGGAGAAGGAGAAGGAGAAGGAGAAGGAGAAGGAGAAGGAGAAGGAGAAGGAGAAGGAGAAGGAGAAGGAGGAGGAGAAGGAGAAGAAGAAGAAGGAGGAGAAGAAAAAGGAGGATGAGGAGAAGAAGAAGAAGGAGGAGGAGGAGGAGAAGAAGGAGGAGAAGAAGAAAGAGAAGGAGAAGAAGGAGAAGGAGAAGAAGAAGAAGGAGAAGGAGAGGAAGAAGAGGAGAAAGGGGAAGAAGAAGAAGGAAAAAGAAGAAGAAGAAGAAGAAGAAGAAGAAGAAGAAAAAGAAGAAGAAGAAGAAGAAGAAAAAGAAGAAGAAGAAAAAGAAGAAGAAGGTGAAAGGGAAGAAGGAGGAGGAGGAGAAAGGGAAGAAGGAGAGGGAGAAGAAGAGGAAGAAGAGGAAGAAGGAGGAGAAAGGGAAGAAGGAGGAGAGGGAGAGGAGGAGGTGGAAGAAGGAGAAAGGGAAGAAGGAGAAAGGGAAGAAGGAGGAGGAGGAGAAAGGGAAGAAGGAGAAAGGGAAGAAGGAGAAAGGGAAGAAGAAGGAGGGGAGGAGAAAGGGGAGAAGGAGAAGGAGGAGGAGGAGATGGAGGAGGAGGAGAAGAAGGAGATGAAGGAGGAGGAAGAGAAAGGGAAGAAGGAGAAAGGGAAGGAGGAGAAAGGGAAGGAGGAGGAGGAGGAGAAGATGAAGAAGGAGGAGGAGAGGGAGAGGAAGAGGAAGAAGGAGGAGAAAGGGAAGGAGAAAGGGAAGAAGGAGGAGAGGGAGAGGAGGAGGAGGAAGAAGGAGAAAGGGAAGAAGGAGAAAGGGAAGAAGGAGGAGGAGGAGAAAGGGAAGAAGGAGAGGGAGAAGAAGAGGAAGAGGAGAAGAAGGAGGAGGAGGAGAACAAGAAGAATGAGAAAGGGAAGAAGGACAAAAGGAAGAAGGACAAAGGGAAGAAGAACAAAGGGAAGAAGAAGAAGAAGAAGAAGAAGAAGAAGAAGAAGAAGGAGGAGGAGGAGAAGGAAGAGGAGGAGGAGGGGGAGAGGGAGAGGAAGAGGTAGAAGAGAAAGAAGGAGAAAGGGGAGAAGGAGGGAGAGAAGGAGAAGGAGGAGGAGGAGAAGAAGGAGAAGGAAGAGGAGGAGGAGGAAGAGAAGGAGAAGGAGGAGGAGGAGGAGGAGATGAAGAAGGAGGAGGAGGAGGAGGAGGAGAAAGGGAAGAAGAAGAAAGGGAAGAAGGAGAAAGGGAAGGACAGGATGAGAAAGGGAAGGAGGAGAAAGGGAAAGAGGAGAAAGGGAAGGAGGAGAAAGGGAAGGAGGAGAAAGAGAAGAAGGAGAAGAAGAAGAAGAGAAGGAAGAAGAAAGAAGAGGAGGGGAAGAGGAGGAAAAGGGCTAGGAGGAGGAAGATGAAATAGAAGAGGAAGTAACAGCAATAGAATTTGCCCTCTTGAGGGGATGCCCTTCTAAAGGGCATTTTAAGAAAAATTTTTGCCTTAATTAAAATAATTACTTGTCAAAAATAAGTTTGCAGACAAGAATATGATGAATGATAAAAATAATCAAAGTAACAAATTCTGGTTTAGGCAACATAGACTCATTTTGGAATTCTAAACCTATGAGAGTGCAGATGGAAAATTCTTTTCCCATGCTTTTATGCATTGCTAATATCAAACAAGAATACTAGCCATCACCTGGATTGCCAAAAAATTATTTAGAGAAAGTTTATCTGTAGCATTTGGACCAGTTCATTGATAGACTTTATAGGTGTTTTTGTGTGTGTATGTGTGTGTGTATGAGGTGATATTCATACTATCCATACAAATTATGACCACAACTGGAAGAAAACTCTTAACTTCCTGTCTATAAAGGTCAGTTGATATTTTTTTAGATATATAATGAATGCTTCATAATAATAGTGCCAGCTATCTTAATTTTGACTGAAAATATCTAATTTGAAATTAGCAGGCATCTAATTGCTTTTTTATTTAAAGCAATTAAAAATAAAGACATTTCCACATATCATTTGTGTGTAAAATATAGAGATGATGACTAAAGATAAGGACATTGGGTATCTGTATATTGGAAATGTAATTCTTTGTATAATTAGTCCTGAAATGCCTAAAAATCAGTTCAGTGACAATGGAAGTTATTACGTCTGACCACAGTTAAGTGTATATTCATAGTGATCATTATTTCATTTTAAAATATGAATCCCCTATACATTCTTTTCAGTATTTTATCTTGTATCAAAGTATCTTTTAAGTTCACCAGTAAAAATCTGTGAACTAAACCTCAAAATATCATTCTAGTATCTTTTACTTTCCCAAGTAAGAATTAGCCTAGTCAGTCTTAAAGAAAATGAAACATCACACATAAACATACACTCACACACATACATCAGCATGCATTTCCTAAGAAATAATATTGCATCACTACTCTCTGCCTTTGCAAGAGGTATCATCCTTTTCTGAAATGTTCTGTCCTCTGACCTATACTTTTTTTATTTCTCACCTTTTATATGTCCTTTTCTAGTCTCCTAAGTATCTAGAGTCTTCCTCTCTCAGAATATTATCCTTCTATTCTGAAAATAATATGCATACATGTCTAAAAGTAGTTTGTTCTGGTCCCAGTGTCGGAGGTACAAGGCCAGAGCTCTCCACCCCTTAAGAACTGTGGTGGGGAAAGGGTCTTTCACTCTCCACTGTTGGCTGGAACCATTATCCAATGTATTCCTCCAATTTTAGGGATTCATACATCTCAATTTCATTTAACTACTTAACAGATTCATTTTTACAGCAGGATATTTATTTCAAAACTATAGTAAGGACATATATAAAAGCATTTCCACTACATTTCAGATATCTTTCCATTAACCACTTCAGTCTCTGGTGGGGAAAAAGTGATTTTGTTCACAGTTAATTCAGTTTGCACATAGCATTATTCCCAGCAATTTCAAGTAATAATTATATCCTACAATTACATACCAGGACCTTGACTTTTAGGCTGACCACAACAACCACTGTGGAATTTTGAATTCAAAGAGCTAGAGTTACTAGATGTATCTAGAACACCTTGTACCTAGAATTGAAAAAAAAAACAAACAAAACAAGACTCAAATCCTAACCCATTTCTCTGGGGACATGGTTTAGGAAGAGGGAGAAGTGCTTCTTTCCTTTCTTTAATCCACGTATCACCCTCTGTAGGTGAATAGAGTCCTTTATCTTACCAAAAGGAGAGAAATTGTGCTTAATCAAGAACATATTAAAAAACAAAGATAGTTCTGTTTAGACAGCCAATGCGGGAGGGAAAAAAAAAAAAAACATTCTCCTACCTACCTACCTGGTAGGTCAACTCTTGGTGTCCATAGATTATCTAATCATCTTGTCTCAGTGAAACAGATCCCAATGCCTCTTACATGGATAATATAATATTAGGTGATATGACCAAAAACTAGACCCTCATTACACACACACACACACACACACACACACACACGTAATTAATTGCTTATGTGTTAACTTTCTATGAAAATGCATAATCTTTTAGAGCAAAAGACTGTTTTTATCTTTCTTTGTATCCCCAGAGATAAATTCATTTCCTTCTACACAGTGATTAATACATACTTATTGACTGACTTATTGAATTAACTTAAAGAAAAGATAGAACAAAAATATTTCTATTTTTAAATCTATGAGTCATCTTTATACTTGGCTGCATTGCATTAAAAGTGGGGGGTGGAAAGATAGCAATTTGTCTGAAAAACTCAAACTTTTATTGGATTGTGAGATCAAGATGATATCATATGACAGGCAAAAGAACCAATTCAAATTTAGTCTATGTGAAGAGAAGCATATCATCTAGAACCGGGAAAGTAATAGCCTAATTGTACTCTACCACAGTCAAATTAACTTTGGATTTTTGTGTTCAATTTGAGTAATATATTTCCAAAATATTACATTCTTAGTCTTCTGTCCCCTCTTACACCCTAAGAATAATCTCTTATAACAAATATTTTAAAAATCTTTTTTTAACAGAGGTTTAAAATTCAACATAGGGAAAATGTCTGATAGGAAATGTTCCACACTCACAATTTTCTACATCCACAAAGAAGCTGGAGGAAGTTAGGCACCACATATCAGGACCAATATTGATATGGTGGGAAATCTTAAACATCTCTGTCTCATCTAATGAGAAAGTCTTCCTTTCCAAAACAAACTTCTCTAAATACACAAATGATCTCATTCTATCTGTCTTCTACAGATTTCTCCCTTTACCTCTCCATTCTTTAATTTATAGTCAGTCTCTCTAGGTCTACTGTTTCCCTTCTGTGTAAAAAAAACTGTCCATGTTTCCTCATCCTCACAAAATTCTCACATTAGCCATCCATCCCTGCTAGCTTTTGTCCCATATTTCTCCCCCATTTTGTGTAAAACATTTTGAGAAAGTAATCTTAAATGGGTGATTCTACTTATTTACTCATTCTCTTTTTAGCTCTCTATAATCCACTTCTGACCTCATCATTTAAGCAAAATAACTATCACTAGATTTATTAATGATCTCATAATCTTTTTCAATCCTTTTCCCTCAGCCCTTCCTCAGCCATGACAATATCCATCAACTACTCCTTGGTATTATTTTATCTCTAAGTTTTCCATACTATTCTCTCCCGATTCTCCTCCTACCTTTCTGATTTCCCAATTTCCTATGTTGTATCTTCATCCAAGGAATTCTCAATAATTGTGGAAATTCCACAGGAGTCTTCCTGGATCATGTTCTCTTCTCCTTCTATATTGTTTTCCTTAATAATTTGATCAATAACCATGGACTCAATTATCAGCTCCATAATGAAGATTTTCAGATCTACATATTTACAAAATATCTTCTTGTCCCTAGTCTCTTATTTACTATAGTTTATTGAATATCTTGAACTAAATGTTCTGTAGACATCTTAACCTCAATATGTCCCAAACTGAACTCCTTATCTCCCCCCCCAAAACCACCCCTTCTCCTAACCTGTGTTATTGATGAAGATACTACCATCCTCCAAGTCACCTTGGCTCATAACTTGGGTTTCATCAGCTCACTGATTCTCAACTCCATTTCCAATATGTTGACAAGGTTTCCAATCTGATTTTACCCATAATAGCATCTATCATATATTATCATTCTCTCATCTGACACTGTAACCACCCAGGAGCAAGCCCTCATCCCTTCATTAATGTGTTGTCAATAACCTTCTTTTTTGTCTCCTTGCCACAAGACTCTCTTCCAACTCCACAATGTTATCTTCTTAAAATAAAGGCCTGAATATGTCATCTCCCTTTGTCAAAAAACTCAAGTGATTATCTATCACTTCTAGGTTCAATATAAAATATTTTATCATTCAAAATCCTTCACAACCCAATGTCACCTAGACACATAAATATTTTCAGTTTTCTCACACCTTACACACCTATCCCTGCCACACGCTCCAAAATCCAGGGACAATGGTCTTCTTGTTCCTTGAATAAGACATTTCATCTCCTAACTCTAAACATTTTAGCTACTTGACTCCAAGGACAGAAATTCTGTCCCTCTTCATCTGTTTTCTTGTTCCTATGGCTCTTTTCAGGGCCCAGATAAAATCCTACACCTTAATTCCCAGGCATCCTCTATATAGTTTGCTATTTGCATGCAGTCTCTCTCATTAGGTTGCAAAAGCCTTGAGAGCAGGAAAATTGTCTTAATTGCATCCTTAGGATTGGATGTTTTGCCTAACATATAGTTAATATTTAATAAATGTTTATCAACTAACTGATAGAATCATTTTAGAATTATTTGAAGAAATCAGGAAAAATTAGTATGATAATAGGGAAAATTTAGGTGAGACTTGATAAAGGTTAGACTTTATGGATGACTAACATGTATAAAATGGATTATATTTGCCCTCCTAAGTGACAAATGGTAGAAATAAATGTAAGTTATAAAAAGGCATTTAAATAACAAAATTTGGGGGGGCAGAGACAAGATGGCAGCTTGAAAGCAGCATTTCCCTGGGACTCCTCTCCCCAAAACTCCAAATAGCCAACAAATGATAACTGTAGCCAAAATTCAGAGGGGCAGAACCCACAGAAAGACTGAGTGATACATTTTCCCAGTCCAAGATAACTTAGAAGTTCCATGGGAAAGGTATGTTTCACCAGGACCCAGGGTTGGAAATAAGCTGCAGCCACAGTGCAGTTCAGAGCAGCCCAGCCCAGAGATCACCAGCAACAGCTTGAAGGGGTGGTGAGAGAATTCTGCTACACCAGAAGGAATGTGGAGTGAGGAGCACCGGCCACAGAATCTGCAGTGAGAATAGGGGGAACCAACCTGTACCCCTAGAGATGGTAAGGGAAGTATGCAGAGATTTCCCTGCTCTCCCTCAGGATTACACTCAGATCCAGGTTGCAGTTTGGGCTTCCATGCTAAGTAACCAAACTGAATCACTCCTTATAGCTCCAGGGCAGAGGGAAGTACAGGTCCATCTACATATCAAAGCACAGGCAAGAGAGCATAAGACCTTGGAGGAATAAAGATCCAAGTGGGGTGCCCCCCCAAAAAAAGTCTTGTAAGTGCTGTAAATTAGTCTTGGGCTGAGGAAATGGGTAAACAACAGAAAAAGAAGAATCTGACCACAGAGAATTATTTTAGCCACATGGAAGATCAAAACACATACTCAGCTAATGACAAAATAGAAGCTTCTGTGTATTCAAAGCTCCAAGAGAAATAGAAAATGGGCTCAGACCATGGATGAGCTCCAAAAAAAATTTTGAAAAGCAATTATGGAGATGGAGGAAAAATTGGAAGGAGAAATGGAAAAGATGCAGAAAAATCATGAAAACCAAATCAACAGCTTGGTGAAAGATATACAAAAATGAGAAAAGAAAATAATATGTTAAAAGCCAATTTAGGCCTAATGGAAAAAGCAAAACAAAAGGCAAATGAGACAAATGCCTTAAAAAGCAGAATTGGCCAGCTGGAAAAAGGAAATAAAAAAAAAAATCTCTGAAGAAAATAACTCCTTCAAATGCAGAAGGGAACTAAAGGAAGCTGATGACCTTGAAAGAAATCAGGAAGAAATAAAACTCTTCCAAAAAAAGTAAAAAAATTAGAAGAAAATGTGAAATATCTCATTGGAAAAACAACCAACCTTGAAAATAGATCCAGAAGAAATATTTAAAAAATTATTGGGCTATCTGACAGCCATGTTTAGGAGAAGAACCTAGACTTCATTTTTCAAGAAATAATACAGCAACATTGCCCTGAGATCCAGAAACAGAGGGTAAAATAGAAATCAAGAGAATTCACCAGTCACCTCCTGGAAGAGATCCCGAAAGAAAAACTTCCAGGAATATTATAGCCAAATTCCAAAACTCCTAAATCAAAGAGAAAATTCTAAAAGCTGCCAGAAACAAACAATTCAACTACTGAGTCTCCATAGTCAGAAGTACACAGGATCTGGCAGCATCTACATTAAGGGCTTATAGGGATTGGAATATGATATTCTGGAAGACAAAAGAGCTTGGTTTATAACCGAGAATCAACTACCCAGCAAAACTGAACATCCTCTTTCAGGGGGGAAAATATGGACTTTCAATGAAATGGGACTTTCAAACTTTCCAGAAAGTTTGATCTCCAAGTGACTATGAGGAACTTAATGATATTGAACTGTTTGAATTCCTGCATGGGAAGAAGGTATTGATAACTCGTATGAACTTTCTCATTTATAAGAGCTGTTATAAGGAGCATATATAGACAGGACATAGGAAGGAGCAGAATATATTGGTATAATATAGTAAAAAGATGGAGTCAATGGTAATAAAGGAAAGTACTGGGAACGGGGGAAAGGAGATGAAGAAACTAAGAAATCTCATATATGAGTCAAAAAAATCTTTTTTTTTCATTGGAGTGTAAAGGGGGAAGACAAGGGGGAATGAGTGAGCCTTCATTCTCATCAGAAATGGCTGAGAGGAAATAACATACACACTTAATAGGGTGAGGAAATCTATCTTACCCTGGAGAAAAATGAGAAGAAAGGGATAAGGGGAAATGGGGCAGAGGGAAGGGAGGGAATAGGTAATAGAAAGAGAGGGAAGATCGAGGGAGAGGGTATTCAGATTCAACACACTTTTGGACAGGGCCAGGATGAAAGGAGAGACAGAATAGAATAAATGAGGGGGGAAAGAATAGAGTGGAGGTACAGCTAGTAATAGCAACTGTGGGGAAAATATTGAAGCAACTTCTCTGGTGGACTTATGATAAAGAAAGCAACTCATCATTGGAATCTGAACACAGACTGAGTAAATTTTTTTTCCTCTCTATTCTTGAGGCTTCTCATCTTCTGGGGGGGGTTATGTTTACTCTTATAATACATTCAGTTTACATCAATGTATAGTATGGAAACAATGTAAAGACTATCAAACAGCCTTCTTTGGGTGGGGGGAAGGGAGGGTGGGGGGAAATTGTAAAATTCAAAAACCTTATAAAAATGATAGGTAGATATTACTATTGTATATAATTGGAAAACAAATAAAATGTTAACAAATAAAAAAAACAAAAACAAAATAAAGTTTCCAAGAGTTATTCCAAAGAGAAGTAGTTTGCCTTTGGAAGTAGTAGGTTCCCACTCATTTGAGATCTTCAAACAAATATGGTATAATGTACAAATAAAAGTACACATACAAGAAGATATTTATGAGAGAGATTTATGTTATTGCTTTTTTCACCAAAGAAAATGAATTTTGCACTGATGATGTCAAAAAATGCTAATATGGGCACAATTAAAGAAAGAGTGAGAGAGCACATAGTTATAATTGATGAATTCAAGTCACCTGTCTTGGATGCCCTATGTCTTTATATTTGGAAAAATATTATTGTTGAGCCACTGTCAGTGATATTTGAAAGACCTTGGAAAAGAGTAGATCCAATTTTCAAAATCAAGGCCAAAACAAGCTTATGCTATCAAACACTAAATTCAATATCATAAGTCTGATAAGTTATATGTTCCATAGTCTTCAAATTTTCTTGTAATATTTTTCTTTACATCTAGGTCATGTATCCATTTTTACTCCACCTTGGTAAATGGTGTAATATATTGGTCTATTGATTTCTGGAAGGGGAAAATAAACAACTCTAGGTCATTAAGGAAAAGTTTGAATAACATCTTGTAAAGTGAATTTGAAAGAGGCAGCATGACTTCATGAAAAGTCATGCAAGATTCTTTGTATTTCCTTTGTTTATAGTGTTATTAAATTGATAGTGCAGTAGAAATAATTTGCCTAGATTTTAATAAAGCATTCAAAAAAATCTCATTCTATTCCTATGTCAAAGATGAGGAATATGGACTAGACAACAATAAAATTAGATGAGGCTTATTTAACCTACTCAAAGAGTTGCAAGTAATAGTATTTGACAAGTATAAAAGCTTAACTTTGGGGAATAAGAATTCATTATTGATAAAAATTGTTGGGAAGCTACAAAGCAGTTTGGCAGAAAATGTACATAGACCAATATATTACACCATTTACCAAGGTGGAGTAAAAATGGATACATGACCTAGATGTAAAGATAAATATTACAAGAAAATTTGAAGACTATGGAACATATAACTTATCAGACTTATGAATAGGCAAACAAGTTATTAAGAAAACAAGAGACAGCAATGTGAAGTATAAATTAGATAATTTTTATTACATTCAAAAAAAGGTTTAGGGGAGGCTAGGTGGCATAGTGGATAAAGCACTGGCCTTGGAGTCATGAGTACCTGGGTTCAAATCCGGTCTCAGACATTTAATAATTATCTAGCTGTGTGGCCTTGGGCAAGACGCTTAACCCCATTTGCCTTGCAAAAACCTAAAAAATAAGGTTTAGTACAAATGTGGCTAAGATCAGAAGGAAAGCAGAAAAATTGAGGAAAAATATAGACACTTTCTCAGACAGAAGTCTCATACCTCAAATATATAAAGAACTTTGTCAAATTATAAGAATATGAGTCATTCTTCTACTCATAGATGATCAAAGGATAAATGAATGGACAGTTTCCTAATGAAGAAATCAAACAATTTATTGATACATGAAAAAATGCTCTAAAACTTTAATGATTAGAGAAATGAAAATTAAAACAACCTTTAGCTATCATTTTTCATCTGTAAGATTGGCTAAAAAGGGAAAACAAAAAGGTTAGAGATAATATGAAAAAAACCAGTGTACTTATTCCTTGTTAGTTGAATTGTGAATTGATCTAACCAATTTGGATAACAATCTGGAATTATTACCAAATTGTTATTAAATTCCTTATATCCTTTGACCCAACCATACCACTACTAGATCTGTTTCTTGAGATGATTAGGAAAAAAGGAAAAGAACCTCTCTGTTCAAAAATATTTATATGGTAGCTAGGTGGTACAGGGGAAAAAGCACTGGTCCTAGAGTCAGGAGGAGTTCAAATTCAGCCTCAGACACTCTTAATTACCTAGCAGTGTGACCTTGGGCAAGTCACTTAACCCTATTGCCTTACAAAAAACAACAAATAAATATTTATAGTAGTTATCTTTGTAGTGACAAAGAACTGGAAATTCAGGGATGTGCATCATTTGGAGAATGACTAAGTTGTAGTATGTGTCTATGATGGAACACTATTAATTTTAGAAAAAAACATGGATAGACTTGCACAAAATAATGAAGAATAAAAAAATAATGAAGAGTAAAATAAGCAGAATCAAAAGAACATTGTATATGGTAACTATTATGTTAAGGACAACTTTGAGCAACTAAACATTTTGTCTATTTTATAAATATATACGTACATATATACATAATTTAAGTAAAAAGAAACTATGGAGATGCTATCTACATTCAGAGAAATGATAAATAGACATATGTATAGATGGCTTCACATATATATATATATATATATATATATATGTATATGTATATGTATACATATTTGTGCCTAATATAGCCTTCTCTAGGGAATGAATGTAAATAGAAGAAAAAATAAAAAGTAAATAAGTTATATATTTAAAAGAATAGTAAGTTGTACATAATAAATTTGCAGTTTATGTATCTTTTTTCTATTTTACTATGCTTTGCAAATGCGTGTTTTATTAAGTTTAGAATTTTTAAAATGTCAGTTTAGCAGATGGTCTCCAGTGGAATGACCCAAGGATCTTTGCTTTCCCCTTAACTTCTTAAAGTATTTTTTTAAATCAGTGCTTAAAGCTATAGCTAATGTCTATTCACTTTTCAGACAAACTTGGAAGTATAGTTTAACAGAAGGTACCAAAAGTATCTTGAGAGGTTAGGGTACAGGAGTCAGTCTAATAAGATGAAATTTCATAAGAGTAAATGTAGTCTTCCATTTGAGTTTAAAAAAGACAAAAAAATCACTTATACAAAAGTGGGGAATCATGGTTGGACTACAGTTTTTCTGAAAAAAATTCGAGTGTTTTGCCCAGTGTGTTATCACCAGTGTGTCAGTAACCACAAAAGCTAATGCAATTTCAGATTGTATTAAGAGAAATATTGATTACAAGAATTAAAAAGAATAGGCTTGCTGTATTCTTCCCTGATAAAGCTATTTTTGGAATATCTTACTGAATTCTGGGTGACAGTTTAGAAAGGATGTTGGCAAAATTGCTATTATATAGAGGAGTACAACAAGGATGAAGAAGACCATTTTAATCATGTCATATAAGGATTGGATAATAATAGTAAGTATTATAATAGTATTTTAAATTTTGTCGTGCTTTTTATAATTATCTTATTTCATTCTAACAACCACCCTAGGAGATGAGGTGCTATTATTATGCCCATTTTACAGCTGAAGAAATTGATATTGTGAGAGATTAAGTGACTTGTCTAAGCTTATATGTGTGTCTAGATTTTAACTACAGTCTTTCTGACTGCAGGTTCCATCCTCTTTCCTTTGTTTCATCTGACTGGATTGAATGATGAACAATAGTCTGGAAAAATGAGATGCAAGACAAATATGATGCTTGTCTTAAAGCATCTGAAGAACTATTTATGTAGAAGAAGGATTAGAAATATTATTTTTCTTCCCAAAGTTCAGAATAAGGATCAGTGGCTAGTCATTGCAGAGAGAAAAAACAGTTGATAGAAAAAGAACACTTCCTGAAAGTTAGAAATATCCAAGGACAGAATGAACTGTTTTGGGACATCATGGGTTCTTCCTTCAAGCAAAATCATGACTACTTTTTGAGCAAACCATCATAAATATATATATATATTGATACAGATAACTGTTAATTTCCTTCCAACCAAAATGGTATGATACTGTTAGTTACATCTGGTATTCACCAAGAAAGAAAATGCAGAGAAAAAATATAAAAACACCCAAAGATGGAGCCCCAAACTTTAAAAGGAAGTAGGAGGAAGTTGAAGTGGGAGACTAAAAAGTTATGGTCAAAAGGAGAGTCAAAAAAAGTGAGATAATGAGGGAGTGATCAATAGTTTAAAATGTTGCAGAAATATCGAGGAACATGACGACTTAGAAGAGGCCAGTTGGCAGCTAAGGCATAACATTTGACCTTAGAATGAAAAGTTTCAGAAAATTATTGGGTTCAGAAGTCAAATTGCATGGGACTAAGGAATAGGTAAAAAAAATATGTAGTGTATCTCTCAGTAAGACATGAGAAAAAAAACAAAAACAAAAACAAAAATCAAACCCAAGTCATTATCCTTATCTCCTGACACCAGGAACATGACAAGGTTCTATGACATTTCTAAAAATGCAACATTTGGGCAATCATTTCATTTTTTAAACATTGGAGGTAAAGTCATCAGGGCCACTCTTAATTTCAATTCCCCAAATCTCTTCCATATCTAAATTCAAAAAAGAAAAAAAAAAGTAAGAAAAGATGTTTCTTAGGAGAAGGTTGCTTACTTAAGCACATGCAGCTACAGTCTCATCATTCAGTTACCTCTAAGTCTCCACAATGTCCCTGCCTTCTAGAAATGATCCAGGTTCATCTTAATCACTAACAATGAAGAAATCACAGTTGTTTCCCTTCACGTGCAGTTTAATGAGGGAAGCTTGACAATAGCAGCAGTTGCAAGAAAAATTGAAAACTTTTCAGCTCCAGGAAAAGCACCAGGGCCCCAACATATGTGTAATTATATCCTGATTCTGAGCCTTTCCAGAAGAATGAAACAATATATGTGTATGTAATGCATATGTATATGTACATACATATAACCATGTATATTACATATATTTCTCTCCTCTTGTATATAAAGAGCTGAGAAAGGAAAAAAATATGCTGGCTAGGTATGAAAAAATAACTGATTGTGATGGTAATAGAGGATTACATCATGTATTACCATAGCAACTAAACTTATAAAATAACAATTATGTTAGCAAAAGTTATTTGAAATAGCTTCCTTGATAGTTGATATACAACCCCAGTGAAAAGAAGAGACAGATAAATAGAAAGATTTGTTCTTTCAATTGAGGTTTGATCCACTATTTGTCTCTGTTCTTGATTTTTCGCCATTATACTCTGAACTTCTTTAGAAGAAAGAAATATCCCTTTGTCTCTTTGATAGAATAAAAGCAATGCTTAAACCTTTCTCTCTACCTTTATTTTTTTCTATTTAGGAAGAGCACACAATTATTTACTTGATTCAAAAGGAAACAGCACACATTCAGCAGGTACAATATAGGTAACACAAAAAAAAAATATCACAGGGAAGTATATTCCCACCAGAACAAAAAAGAAAGTGTCAATGAAACCAGCTGCAAATTTTCCTGTTCCATTTTGACTGACACCATCTGATTCCATGTGTGGAGTTAGGTTTCAGGTTCATTTCAAGAGCTATTGCAAAGAAATCCTAATAGGTTATATTTATCTTCTGAAAATAGAAACTCCTGCAAACTATCATGCAAATATTCTGCTATAAAGCACTTTTAATTTTTAAAAAAAGATGCTTAGTGATCTATAGATTTGAAATATCCCTAATAATGCAATGACCCTATAGAAGTTTACTTTACAGTCATTTTCTTTTTTCATAAAATAAATGTGGAAAACATTAGCTAAAATTGTGTTGGTCTGTACAATTTTATTCTGTTAAAGACAGGTTTTATGATACATTTAGCCTTTTAAATGACACTAATAGTCTCTGGAGACACATGGTTTTTCCTTCAGTTCAACAATTAAGTCTATTTCAATGCTATTTGGGTAAGTTGAAACAATTCAGTTACTGTATGTCTGCTCCCTGGCATATTTTGTAAGTCCAGTGGAAAGCACCTAGAGTTACCTAAATAACAAAGTTTTAGCCAACTTTAGACATGTACCTGACTATATTATTCCCCAACCCCCTTTTTCCTCCTTATTTTTCTCTCTTTTCTAATATGAAGGAAAATCTGATATTTGTACCAGTCACAAGTCTGAATCAGAAATAAGCATTATTAATCACAAGTGTGTTCCCATTTCTCCTTTCTTAACATTCTTCCCAAAATTAAGCTAGTCTATCTATTGGTTTCTTTAGTTATTTCTTTCATAGCAGAGTAAAAAAAAAGTTCATATTTTTGATTAAACATATGTATCACATTCTGGGTTTCATGTAAAAGGGTATATAGGCAGGTAAAATTCTATCTTCAGAATATATATTTATATGCTTCTTGGTGATAAAATTCAATTATAATTAAATTGTTACTGACTGAGAAATGAGGAAGTAAGGTAAAGCAATTTAGTAACTACCACATCTTCAAATTGGTCAAGATCATACTTTTTAGCCAAATCCAAATCATAAGGGGGAAGAAGGAAAGAGAAGTACTGGAAAATATCACTTCAGTAAAAGACCCATAGGTGATATTACTCAGTTCTTTCAGACATCTGATCTGCAGCATATTTACTTATCGAAAAGTTGTTGCCTGAATTATGTTTCTCATGTGGGCACATCCATTTGCCAGAGTGTTTCCTATGGGGAGAAAAAACTGGAAGTGTTCAATAAAACTGGAAAGACCTAATTTAAAATTTGGGACAATTGAATGAGTGATTGCTAGACTTCTAACACAGTGGCATGTGATATCTAGAACCATATTTTTTTTATTGAACATTGGAATGAGCATTCCAGAGCTAGAAGAGGTTAAGTTTTCTGGTCATTCTTGCCAGGATGTCAACTCATTCGAAAAAGTCATTATCAGAAAAGTAGCTAACATATGATGAATTATTTTAGCCAAGGTAATTTGCAAAATGTGTGGGAGCTGAATGACTTTGATGAAAAGTATCCACATTTCAATAAAATTGGAAATTTAAAAAACATAATTCAACTTCTAGCCAAGAACCAAGATTTTTAATCAAGGTGCTTAATAGATTTTGCAGTTACAGAACCCACAAAACAACAGAGTGGAACTTCTTCCAGCAAAATCTGTCCCAGGGGAATGTGGGCATACTGAGGTCAGAGAACAGAAACCTGGGAGGGGGGTGAGGTGGGGAGTAACCTGAGATCCTCAGCTGTAGGAACATAGACTTTTGCAGTTTGGACCCCACAGTGGGTGGACTAGGGGAGTTCGAGTGCCCTGGGAAAGCTCCAGCATGGGTGCCCAAGACCCCCAATTAGCTGGTGGTTGATCTGGAAGACCTGACTGAAGCAGAGAGCCTCTGGTATTCCCCTATGCAGACAGCCCAGAGACAGCCCCAGATGTTCTCACCTTTCACAGCAGCCCAAAGAGTGAGCAGCTGACTTCCCCAGTGTGGAGAGAGAGAGAGAGAGAGTGAGAGAGGGAGGGGGAAGAAAGAGAGAGACAGAGAGAGAGAGAGAGAGAGAGAGAGAGAGAGAGAGAGAGAGAGAGAGAGAGCACCTCAGGCATTCCTACTGGTAGATCCACTGAGCAACCCCCTGGAGTTCTTAACATCTATGGTCCTTGGTCAGTAATCAAGACGCTGGGGTTCTCAACACCTAAGGTCTGTGAGGGAGTCCCTTCCACCAGCACAAGAATCCCAAAATTGATAAGAAAGGTCAGAGAAAAGCAGGGTCTATTGAAAGTTACCTTGGAGATAAGGATGGACAAAACACTAGCTCAGAAAAGGAGGACAGAAGAGGTACCACATGTGAAGCTTCAGAAGAGAATATGAATTGGTATCTAACTCAGAAAAACTTCTTAGAGAAATTCAGAAAAGATTTTATAAATCAAAAGGAAAAATTGGGGAAAGAAATGCAAGAAGCACTTAACATCTTGCAACAAAAAATGACAGAAGAAAATAAATCTTTTAAAAATTCAATTGGACAAATGCAAAAAGAAAATGATTCTCTCAAAAATACAATTGACAAATGGAAAAAAGATAACAGCTCTTTAAAAAAATAGAATTGACTAAATAGAAAAGAAGATGCAAAAGCTAAAAAAATACCTCCTTGAAAAATAGACTGGGGCTACTGGAAGCTAATGACTTCATGAGAATCTGTTAAACAAAGAATCTGTTAAACAAAATTTAAATAATGAAGAAAATAGAAGAAAATGTAAAATAACTCATTGCTAAAGCAATTGACCTGGAAAATAGATTCCAACAAGATAATTTAAGAGTTATTAGACTACCTGAAAGCCATGCTCAAAAAAAGAGCCTAGATAGAATTTATTAGTAAATTACATAGGAGAACTGCCCTGATATCCTAGAACCAGTGGGCAAAATAATCATTGAAAGAATCTACCAATCACCTCCTGAAAGGGATCCCATAATGAAAATGTAAAGTAATATTAAATTCAGAATTATTAGATCAAGGAGAAAATCCTGCAAGTGGCTAGAAAGAAGCAATTCAAATACCAAGGAGTCATAGTCAGGATTACACAGGATCTGACTGCATCAACATAAAAGAATCAAAGGACCTGGAATATGATATTCTGGAGGACAAGGGACTTATATTACAACAAAGAATCAACTACCTAGCAAAATTGAGCACATGATTTCAGTGGGAAAGATGGATATTTAACACAATAGATGACTTGCAAATTTTCCCAATGAAAAGATCAGAGATGAACAAACCAATTCTTTGATCAGGAGACTCAAGAGATAGATTATAAAATAAACAGGGGGAACAAAAAAAATTCAATTCAATTTTCCAAGCATTTTAGTTAGAGCTTATGATCAAAGAATTGATCCAGGTGTTGAGGATGCAAGACAAAAACTAATGAACAGTCCCTATTGTCAAAGAGTTTCCATTCTACTTGGGAACTAAAAGATAAATGATACTTGAAAAATTCCTTTGAGCTATCACATTCTTTTCCATCTTTTCCTCTTAAGAAACAATAGGAATAAGAATCAGACCCTTGATTTCATCAATAAAAAGAAATCCCAAAAGGAGAAAAACTTCTCCAAATGCAGGTTAGCACTTTCTCTACAATTATAAATGAGGTCTAGGATGAACTCTTATTTTCTACTTAGTTCTATTGATTGTTTAAAGGCTTCTCATACCAATAGAGTCATGATTAGAAAATTCTGTATTGGAGGCAAGTAGCACAAATCATTTCTGGGCCAAGTAGAATGAAATACTACCTTTGAGAGCCAGGCAGGGAGAATAGAGGGAGATTGGTGAGCAGTTAGCTTACTTCATTTCAAGACCTGGTAGTGCCTGGTAGTTAAAACAACTAATGATTCTATTAGGTGCCAAGCTAAGCTAGGTGGTACAATGGATTTAAAAAATGAGCTTGGAATCTGAAAGACCTGAGTTTATGTTCAGCTGCAGACACTTACTAGCTGTGTGACTCCGGCAAGGCACTTTAACCTGATTACCTCAGTTTCCTCATCTCTGTAAAATAAGCTGGAGAACATAGCAAATAATTCCTGTATCTTTGCTAAGAAAACCCTAAATGAAATCATGAAAGCCAGATACAACTGAACAATAATCAGTCAAAGAATTTGCATATGAGGAATACCTCACCTATAAAATCAAATATCCAGATTGTTTTTCAAAGAGAAAACTGTAGCACAGAGAAGCTAAATGATTTGCAAAAGTCCACACATAGTAGAACTGGACATTTTAACCCAGGTCTGCTAATACTAGCTCTAACAGTCTTATTTCCATTGCACACTGAATGGTTCTTTGAAACTCAAATAATTAAATGGAATAAATTTAAATTTATTCTTCTATTTTGGTTTGAGTTGTAGTGAGAGTTGGACAATATGAGAACAAATATAGGGGGAAATCAAGAAAATGTGTTTACTTATTTATATTAATTATTAATCAATAAATAAATATTAGGGGTGGCTAGGTGGCACAGGGATAGAGCACTAGCCCTGGAGTCAGGAGTACCAGAGTTCAAATCTGACCTCAGATACTTAATAATTACCTAGCTGTGTGACCTTGGGCAAGCCACTTAGCCCCATTTGCCTTGAAAAAACAAGAAAGAAAGAAAGAAAGAAAGAAAGAAAGAAAGAAAGAAAGAAAGAAAGAAAGAAAGAAAGAAAGAAAGAAAGAAAGAAAGAAAGAAAGAAAGAAAGAAAGAAAGAAAGAAAGGAAGGAAGGAAGAAAGGAAGGAAGAAAGAATATTAAATAACCAAAAGATTTTTTTTGAAACTTTAAAATTTTGACTAATACTACATTTTATTATTCGACACAAGAGAATTATGAGGGCAAATGAAAATTCCTTTAAAGGAATGTTGAACTAGTCAAAGAAAGGCAATGCATAAATAAATGCAAGGCATTAGAATTAATTAACTCATGTTTGTAAAACACTTTCAGCTATTCAGTGGGAATGCAGCAACTGTGGTGACTTTCAGTAATAGATCTGAGAAACATCATACCAGAGCTGATGGTATTGAAGTGCTAAATGTTCACTCATTTCTCTCTGTCTCTCTCTGTCTCTCTCTCTCTCTCTCTCTCTCTCTCTCTCTCTCTCTCTCTCTCTGTCTCTGTCTCTCTCTCTCTGTCTCTCTCTCTCTCTCTCTCTCTCTCTCTCTGTCTCTCTCTCTCTCTCTCTCTCTCTCTCTCTCTCTCTCTCTCTCTCTCTCTCTCTCTCTCTCTCTCTCTCTCTCTCTCTCTCCCCTCCCTATAATTAAACAAAGAGAAACTTAATTTAGTGACCAGATCCTAATATAGTGCAAAAGAAGATAGGGATCAATAAATATTTTTCAAACTAAACAAGCTCTCTGAGGGTTCACTCATTTACCATTTGAATAAAGTTACATGCCTTCCCTCTACTTGCCTTAAAATGCTGATCTTGTCATATTGTCTGAAATACTTCTAGGAAGTGCTTGGCACAGGCTTACTTCTTCAGTTATTCGATCCAATAGAACAGTATCTCATTCTGTTTATATCATGAAGGTGCACTGGAAAATTCAAGGCTCAGACAGTAATGTGAAAGGAACACATTTCATTTGCTTCAAAGGAGAAATTGGTCCAAAATTGAGGACTTATGTAATTCTAGATCTTACTCCCCCCTCCCTCCCCCCCAAAAAAAAAGCATTCTCAGGATTTTTTCTTCCATTTTTTCTTTCCCCTACCTTTATTGCCTCCAAATCCATTCAGAATATAGCCAGTATTAAACATCTAGGATATAAAGGAGAGTTGAAGCAAATTCAACAGCAAAAGGGAAATACCAATACCAAAAGGGCAACATCCTATAAATGGTAACAAAGAGTGTTTATTCAAGGATAATAGATATTACAGTTCCAGTCTTATAAAATGATTGATTTAAAAATGCTTCACTGGTATAATTTATTCTTTGAACTTTAAATTAATTTCAGTTAATTTCCATTTAATTTTATTGTGTATTTGATCATCAATAAACATCTCATTATATGCATAAGGAAAAGAAGGGAACAAGCATTTATTAAGTGTCTACTATCAGCCAGTAATTGTGTAATTAAGAACTTGAGAAATATTGTCTTATTGAACCCTCATAACAGAAGTATATATTGGTGATGTTCTTAATTAGAAGTTGAGGAAACAGAGGCAGACAAGGTTAAGTGACTTGCCCAGGGTCATACAAATAGTAATAGTCTAAGGCTAGACTTGAAGTCAGGTATTCTTTGATTCCAGGTTCAGTGCACTCTTCATTATGCCACCTAGAATAGGACTGTATAAGAAAATAAACTTATTTTATGCATTTGATTTCTTTTAAGAAGAAACAAACTTAAATTAACAAGGTAAAAAAAGTAAAAGACTATTATTTCCTTGTGCCCCCTGCGTTCTTTTTGTCTTCATCTGTTTGTAAAATGTTTTATTGATACTACTTTTTCATTTCAATCCATTAACCCATACCCCACTATTTTCTCCCCAAAATGGAACATCTATCAAGCAAAATAAATAAATACAATGATCTGAGAATACATGTCTTATTCTGTCCTATAAAATTTGTCCTATGCTACCTTTCTGCCAAATGATGGAAGATAGGCAGACATATTGTTAATATGCTTGTGTGTGTGTGTGTACTGACACACTTGGGTTTAACATGCATTATTAACATTTTCTCAATCACTTTAAGTCTAGACAATCAAGCCCTGATTTGTAGTGTTTGTCCATTTCCAGTGTTTAAATACTCACACTGAAATTTTAACAAGGAGTTCTGAGAGAAGTTCCACACCCTTGAAAGCATTTTTATCAGTCTTATTAAAAAAAAAAGATAAGGTACACACTTTAACATTAGGTCCAAATAAGTAGAAAACAATGAACGAAGTCACATCAAATTATAGCATTTTAGATTTGACGGAGTATTGGCCATTCTTTAGTTTAAAATTCTCATAAAAGAAACAGAAGAGCTTCCAGTTAATCCCATCATCTGAGTAACTCTAAGAAATGAAAAGATAATTCACCCTTTTCCCATTCCACCAAAAAGAGTATGTAATCCATTCTAATTCCTGCAGCCTGGAATGAGGTATCCAAACTGGAATAGCTTTCTGAATCTGAGACTACCCCAAGAGATCTCATGTCCAGCTTTTTTTTAATTACTTAGTTCCTAAAAAGTTATTCTATTGAGCAATTTATGACTAAAGAAGAGGTAGAGAACATTATAAAATGCAAAAAATGTATATTTTTGATTACATTATTGAAAAGCTTTTACACAAATAAAGCCAATACAACAAAATCAAAAGGAATGCAGTAAATTGGGAAATAATCTTTATAGTTAGTGTTTCTGTTAAAGGACTCATTTCTAAAATATATATATAGAGAGAACTGAGTCAAATTCATAAGAATATGTTTCAGGGGTGGCTAGGTGGCACAGTGGATAGAGTACTGGCCCTGGAGTCAGGAGTACCTGAGTTCAAATCCAGCCTCAGACATTTAATAATTACCTAGCTGTGTGGCCTTAGGCAAGCCACTTAACCCCATTGCCTTGCAAAAAACTAAAAAAAATATGTTTTATACCTTACTTGAAATAGGGTCAAAGGATAAGAAAAAGGCAATTCTCAGATAAAAAAAATAAAGCTATCAAAAATCATATGAAAAAATATTCTAAATTATATGTGATTAGAGGAATACAAGTTTAAACAACTCTGAGGTACTACCTCACATATCAGATTGGCCAATAAGACTAAAAAGGAAAGTGATCAATGTTGGAGGGGATGTAGGAAAACTGGGAGACTAATGTATTTTCGATGGAGCCATCTCCTTTCTGGAGATTAATTTGGAATTACGCCCAAAGAGCAATAAAACTGTGCTTTGATCCATACTGGGTCTGTATCCCAAAGGGATCACAGAAAGGATTAAAAAACCCACATAAAAATACTTAAAGCAGTTCTTTTTGTGCTGGTAAAGAACTGGAGATTGAGGGAATGCCCATCAATTGGGGAACAGTTGAGCAAATTATGGTATATAAATATGATAGAACACCAGTCTTCTATAAGAAATCATGAGGGATGGGACTTCAGAATTATCTGTAAGGACTAAATGAGCAGAATCAGAAGAATATTGTATACACCATGGGTTGATGATCAAATATGATGAACTTGTTCAATTCAACATTACAATAATTAAAAACAATTCTTTATCAAGATGTGTTTAAAAAATACCATCCATATTCAGAGAAAGAACTATGGAGTTTAAATGCAGATAAAAATTTACTTCCTTCAATTTTTAAAAGTTGTGGTTATTTTTTCTTTAATTTTTTCACATTTGGTTCTTTCACAACATGTTTTATGTGCTTATATGTTTATCATAGTTATACATATTTTATATTGCTTTTTGTTGGGGAAGGGGGATGGAAGGAAAGGAGAGTGAAAAATGTGAAAATCAAAACCTTACAAAAATGTTGTTGAAAACTATCTTTGCATGTGGTTGGAAAAAAATAAATAAAATATTTATTAAAAAGATCATCTCATTATCAGAGAAGGTGGAGGATCAAAGGGACTCTGAAGAACCTGGAGAAACTTATGTTAGTTTCAACTCCAAAGATAACCATAATGAATTCAGGTTTTTAGCAGGGAAATCATTAACTAGATGTTAATCTAGTCATCATAGTTGTATTTGAAAGTAATCACAAGTATATTTCTTTCAACTAAGAAAAAAATGAGGAAAGCAATCTGGAAAAGAGCAAGGCCTTCAGAATATGGGGATTGATTGCCTATTGGAGAACTTAACCCATTACCTACTTACCTTTCTTAGTGCTAGAGACCTATTCTGATAAAAAAAAAAAAACAAAGATCAGAGATTTGGTCATTACCAAGACATAAGGAATCAATACTACCAGGAAAAACAATCCTGTGGTTTTATTGGCTTAGACAATTCCCAGGTGAGTGAACTCCCTCTGCCAATGGTAAGACAGCATTTTGTTTACAATATTTAATCTTAGAGAATTGCCAAGAGCCCTGAGATGATAAGCGCCTGATCTAGTGTGAAAGCATCCAGTATGAGATGCAAAGAAAAATAAAAGAAAATCCTTATGTAAAGATGGAACCACCTACATAGGGAAGGTTACCAAAATCAAGAATAAGATATTGACCTTTCTAAGATATGAAGGATTTATGAGATGCTTTGAAGGTTAAACAAAGAAGTTTAACTAAAGAGAATCCTGTCTCTAAAGAAAGTTAACTGATTACTCAAGTCATGATGAAATATATTTTGATTGTTAATATCTCTGAAAAGGGAACTGGAATTGTCCGGAACTAAAGATAGGCATAGGTGGGCAATGAAAGTGGAGTAAGCCAAGTATCTCACTGACATGAAAGTAAGAATTCAGCATATTACTATGATTTTAGGTATCTCCAGATCTTTTGGGTTATGGAACATGTGAGATGGTCCCCACTACTGAATTCTGAAATATTTATGCAAATATCATAAAGAAGGAACATTTATCTATAAATTCTTGTTTAGAGTTCTTCCTGGGACCCCATAACTGTTTGTCTACTTAAAATTTCTAAGAACTATGAGCTTGTTGTTAAAAATCTCATCTGGTTAAAATTATATGTAAGGTGACTTGATATACTAGCGAAAAAAAACAAACACTGAATTTGCAGCTAGAAGACTAGGATTGCCATTCTGGTTTTGACACTTATCCACTAACTGAATAAGTCACTTTTATAACACTAAACTCATCCTCCCCATCTCTAAATGGACATGGTACAGCTTCCATTGACTACCATTCAAAGTTGTTGTTACAACATGGTGAGACAATGGGTTAAGATTATTTGGGGTATTAATTACTGAATGAGGTAAAGAAGAAAAAAACAAAGATTTAGGGTTATTTACAAGTCAGAAGTGCATTGTCAGAAATACCTACATTTAAATCCTAGGTCACAAATTAAATGTATAACCCGGAGCATGTTACTTTAACTCTGCCTGCCTCAGCTTCCATAGTTATAAAATATAGAAAATAATAGTACCTATATCCACCCTTTAGGCTATTGTAAGGATCAAATAACAATATTGTTATTTGGTAAAGTGTTTATAAACCTTAAAGTACCATATAAATATTAATTATCATAACTATTATGATTCCTTTCAGAATTCCCATTTTCAGAAAGATGTCCATGTCAGCTAGGAGGTCATTACTCTCTAAGTTACACTTCTGAGTCTCCTAGACTTTCTCTACAACAATAGAATCAAAAATAGCTCCAATATTCCCAAGAATGGCAGGAACCAGAGTAATATGTAATTGAGAAATAGTCAACAAAGTAAAGTTAAACATAGTAGAACATAGTTATTGTTATTATGTGATTTTCTAATACAATATATGATAGGGTCCATATTATGGTTTAAGTATGCTTTGGTATTCATTTCTTTTTGAATTTGACAATCACAAAAATTTCTTTACTCTGGAAGTTCACTTATACCCCAACATTTTGCTTTGTAAAAAAATTACTTTTTTACTTCCCATGATTGGTTGATTATTCCCAGATAATCCTTTTGAAGGAAGATTCCCAGGAATCTTTTATTTCTCTCCAAGCTGTATTTCTGACTGTTCAGGAAGACTCCTGATTACCTTCAAGTCCTCCAGCACCAGCTACCTTCATTCCCATCCCCTTCTTACCCCTATATTTCATTTACTTTTCAACTTTTAAGCACCTTCATCGATTAGAATCTAAGCTTCTTGAGGGCTAGAGTTGTATTTCTTTCTTCTTGTGGTTGTATTCCTAGTTCTCAATTCAATGAAGAAGAGGGAGTAAGTCATGGCCTATAGATGACTGGGAATGGTTTTATTTTCCTGTTTGTTTCTTTCTTTTTAACTATTCCACAGATACCATTCAAAACAAATGATTTTTAAAGCATTATAAAAAGAGGAAATCTGGATAAGGTACTCAAAAGTCAAGTTTAGAATTGAACTAGAACCAAATTAAAAGCCAGTCCAAAGCCCATCTTACTACTCTCTCAGAGTCCTATAACATATCTCAGATCTTTTCATATTATAATCTTTTTGTTTTTATTTCCTTTTGCTCCTCGTCTTAGGGAAATGGAATTCTATTTGGGAAAGGAAAATTTTATTTCTAAATGAAAGAGAAAGGGAGGGATCTGAAAATATCCACAAAAGTTCTACATATTAGTCATGTTCTAAGGATAAGCTGACATAAAAGGTATGGATAATGCTATCCACCTCTGTTTTACTATTTGGAAAGAAGAGTAATAGCAATACCTCATGGCACTTCAATGTCTCCAAAGGACTTTCCTCTTAATATCTTGAGAAAGAGGTAATGCATCAGAAATGTTATGGTAATTCACTTTACAGCTAAGAAGACTGAGACAAAAGCAAGCCCTATCCCCAAGGAGTTTACACATTTAAGGGACATATCACAATTTATAGCCTGCCAAAGACATGCTTAATCAGCATTCCAGTAAGCACAGGTATTCTTGGGGCAGACATGCTCTGGAGGTCCAACCTTTCTGCACTCTTCATACATTTCAGAGGGGTTCAACTTTCAAGTATTCTGAATGCTTTCAATTGGTATACTCTGTTGGGATAACTAGTCTTAGCCATAACTCTTTGGATACACTAATGGATCATTCCCTACTCTCCAAGATTCTCTTCTCTAGAGTCCTTTAAGTGAGGACTGCTTTGGGCTGCCAGATGAGAGAGACTCAACAAGCTCTATGCTGAGATTAAAGGACTTCTATTTATTTTGCCAATTTTGAATTTATCCTTTTCTGATCAAAGGAAAATGAGTGTCCCATTTCAGAACTGATCATGTTATATCCTTTGAAACATAAAAGAGATATCAGAGGTTCCATCAGTAATGAAAATCAAGAATCAAGAGAAACCTAATCTGAGTAATCAGATATCAAAGTTAATACCAGCAGTTGACTCAGGTGAGGAATCAGCTCTGCAACTAATCAAGTTATCTGCTCCAGACCAGAAGGAGATTGACTCATTAGGTGAGACATCAGACCAGTCAACCCATTTGAGTATGGGAATGACATATTTACAGTGATACCTTTTATAAAAGCAAACTTGGTAGGAACACTGAGAGGAGAAAAGACCTCCCAGGGGCAGGAGTCACCAGCTCTCCCTCAGTTCCATGTACTACACTATTATGAGTTCCATTCCCATTCTTCCTTCCTCTACAAAAGCATAAAGATTGATGAAAGAGTCCTGGAATAAAGCACAAAAACAGTGTAACTTCTGAAGAGTATATGAAAGAAAGTAATATTTAAGAAGTTTAAGAGAGCAAGGGGCCAGGTTGCGAAGAGTTTTTAAGTGAGAGAAATATTTATATTTGAATTTGGAGGTAATTGGGAACTGCTAAATTTGAGTAGGTCAAAGACTTGATGAGGTAGGAAGTTCAATTAAAACACTATTGTAGAGAGAATAGGATGTATTGAAGAAAGGTGATACAGATATGAATTGGACTAGTGTCACTAGGAGTAGAAAAAAGAGCATGAATAAAAAAGATACTGCAGAGAAAGAAATTGCAGGATTTGGCAAATGGCTAGATATATGGAGTGAAGGACAAGCAAGAGTCCAAGATGATATGGACATCACAGACCTGGATGAATGGAAGGTTAGTGGTATTCTTTACAGTAATAAGAGAGTTTAGAAAATGAGTAGGTTTTCAAGAAAACATAATGACTTCTGATTTGGACATCTTGAGATTGAAGAGTATTGATCTATGGAGAGAGAATATGGCTGGTTAAATTGATCTGATAATCATCTGAATAAACATGGTAATTATATTCTTAAGAGCTGATGAGAACACGAAGCGGGAGATTTTAGACAAAAATGAAGAGGGCTACTCAGTTAATAAATGAAGATCCAAGAAAGACTAGGAAATCTTGATCTGACAGACAAGAAAACCAAGAGAAGCTAAGAGACAGAAAAAATACAGACAGAAAAGGATATCCATAAGTTGGTCACTGATGTCAAATGCATCATAGTCATCAAGAAAGGTAAAGATTAAGAAAAGGTCACTAGACTGTTCAGTTAAGAGCAATGAAAAATATTAAAAGGGTTAGGAAAGTGTTCCAAGGCAGAAAAGTTGAATAAACAGAAGCTTCAAAAAGGTTACAGCATTACCATTTTAATATCTAGCAATTACATAAACAGATTTTTATACTGGGAATGCTAAAAAATTGCTTCCTATTTTGTGCAGTCCCTAGAGAAATACATTTTAAATGAATCTCAGTTAGGAGATTATAGGGGTTCCTAAGGAAACTTGAAGAGTTGCTCTAACTTTTTTAGGATCTATATAAGTAATTTATTATCAAAGAAGTTTAAAATACTGTAATTCCTTTCTAATATGTAAGGCAGGATTGCACAGTGGATAGAGAGACAGCCTCAAAATTAGGAAACCTGCCTCTGATCTATACTGACTATGTGACAGCCTGGGCAAATCAACTATTAGAGCTCTAGGAAACCCTCCAAAACTCTAAGATGCAAAGAAAATGTTAACCTGTGTTGGTAGACAGTTTTCTTACCTGGAGTTACTTGTACCAGTGAAGGCACAAGTCCATCTCCTATTACCAGTTCTTTCTATTACTTTACTGCAGAACAGAAATAGAAATAGGTTTGAGAACTAACAGGTCTTTAGAGATCATATAGTCCAACTTCTTATGCAAATGAAGAAACTGAGGTTCAGAGAAGTTGATTTATCAAAATTCACAAGCCAATAAGTAATGATAATGGAATCTGAATGTAGTTTTCTGCTCACTAAAAGACCAGTATTATGGATTACATATTGATCATGTGTATACATATGTACATATGCACAATATGTTTATATTATCCCATTATACAGCATGCAATTTCATATTATAAAAGCTTTATTGCATCAATAACACTTATTTTCTGTATTACTTTTAAATCCTAGTTTACACTTTGGGGAAAGATTTATTTCAAAAGCTTAATTATCACTAATTATGCAAAGCACCAAGAACATCTACCCTGATGCCCCAGCAGGGCATAGAGGTGATTCTTATTTTTCAAAGGTTATTCCAATAATACACCATTTTTTTGGTAGAAATTAGCCAAGCTAGGAAAGTTTCAAGTTTTGGTCTGGTGTCTACAAGTCTGTCAGTCAGAATAAGTTTAGGAGAAATCATTATTTGGTTAGTTCCTGGGCAGTAAAATTTTTGGTCATTTATTCAGCTGTGGGGAGTTTGTGGTCCATACTATTAGGTGGCAGTAACCACGTTAATCAAATCTCAAAACCTTCAACATAGATAGGAAATCACCAGGCTAGCAGATTTCATGTTAAGACACAAAGCTTCACCAACACTCATAAATGTTGACAGTCTCTTAAGAAGTGAATGTGTATTCCAACATTTGTTCTTCATGTTTTCATCATAGATAGTCTTACGAATAATATAAATTTCAAGTAGTGTACAAAGATCACAAAAGTTGGAAGATGTAAAACCAATATTCTATATGTCTTAACTTTCATAGGCATCCAGGCTTCATAACAACCTGGACTGTAAGACAGTGAATGAAAAGTTGATTGACTAGAAATATTTTTCCATGAATAGGATTCAGATATCCATTTTTACCACAAAGTGGGTAGAGATGGGAATAGGGAAATCTATCCTAGAAAATCAAATTGAAAGGTAATGGAAACACGGTTGCTGAAACTTTCAATTAAAGTCTAACCTGTTTAAACATATCTTATTTTTCTTTGCAACCCTTCCCTTCATTTACAAGAATCTTATGTAGAATGGGTACTCAATGTTTGCTGCTTTAAAAAAACTGATGGGACACTCCACAGGAATTATGTTTAAAATTACTAATCTAATAAATCCCTTTGAAAATTTCCTCCTTATTCTTATAATAAAAATGAAATGTGGGGCAGCTACTTGGAGCAGTGAATAGAGCACTGGCCCTGAAGTCAGGAGGACCTGAGTTCAAATATGACCTCAGACACTGAATAATTACCTATCTGTGTGCCTGGGGCAAGTCACTTAACCCCATTGCCTTGCAAAAACCCCCCTAAAAAGTGAAATGTAAGCCCCTTGAGTATAGGGACAATTTCATTTTAATCTTTGCATCCAGAGCACCAAATATATCTGGTACATAGTAGGCCATTGTTGAGTCCCTATTCCTGACTCCTATGTTGAGTCCCACTTCTGGATTCCCTCAACCTCCCCAGACAGGAGACAAGTACTCCCTCAAGATCCCCAAGTGTTCCATTTATTTACCAAAACACTAGTGCTTAAATAACTTTCCACTCCTGTGGCACTTAGTAAAATAAGATTCTGGTGTTCAAGGACAACAGGTGAAGATAATTCACAATGCTCCCAAACACAGGTTCCCAACAGGCCATATGCTTATTTATTGATAGATTATCTCCTAGAGCAAGAGGTTGTTTAAACTTCTCAATGACAAAGTCTCCAGAACTTCCCAATATAAGCCATTTCAAGGCTCTAATTGAAACAGGATCTTTCCTCATGATGAAATACATTCTCTTCATTCTATTTCTAACATATACCCACCATTTCCAAAACAATTGCACATATTTATCAAAAATTTTCCAGATCATTTGAAACTTTGTCAACTTTAAGTTAAATCTGCCTGGATCATTCATTAATATTTAGGAAAGAGTTAATTTTAGTTTTTTTTAAGCCTTTCAATGATTCTTCTAAGTCTTTTTCTGTATATTTTTGAGGGCATTCACTTTTTTGTTTTCACAAATTCAGAAATTAGGGCCATCATGAATCAAAGAATTTGGATCTAGAAGGAACAAAAAAGAACAAAATTCTCTTATTTCCTAGATAAGGAAACTGAGGTATAAGGAATTTAAGTGACTTGCCCAGAGTCAGGTAGGTAGAGGTGGCAGAGCCAGAATTTGAACTCAGGTATCTAGCTCAAAATTTAGTGATCTTTCTACAACCAAATCAAATATAAACCCTGGTTCCCATGAATTAAATCATACTGTATTAATCTAACCATACTTAAAGTCCAGGTATACCCATTTGACTAAGTAGAATTAATGCTAATGCAGCTTTATTATTTAACTCAAGATTTCAATTAAATTTATTACAGATTCCATAGTATTGGAAAGCATCATTTTAATGGAAAGAATTTAAAGAGAAATTGAATACACTGCATTTTAGATGCTACAGTTTTTGTGGGTCACATCAATGCAATAAAAATAAGGTCTGATGCAATCTGATCCTTTTAATTCAAATCATCCATTTCCTTTAGGCAAATTGCTCTCTGATGGTCACACTGGATCTTCTCCTTCCATACCTGTGTTGGCATATGCCATCATACATTTAATTCCTACAATGCAAAAGTATCTATCTGGGTTGAAACGAGGGGGAAAGGTTTATTTCAAAGGTTGTACGTTGTTTGAAAAGATCACAGTGATGAAATATGAACACTCTGAGTTTCTAGAAGCACAATCCAGAAAAGTAGAAGCATGAATATATTTCCTAACCAAATCCTCTTTCCATTTGATTTAACTAACATAATTGCCACTGAATATCTTCCCATGGGTCAATGTTATTCTGTTAGAAATGAACAATCATGTGAAAATTTTTTAAAAATGCAGTATTCAAGTGGAATCCAAGAGAAGCCAAATCAAAATGTACAATAACATTTATCTCCTTTTTCAAAGCTCCTTTGTTCTGATTTTTCTCCCCCAAACCCACTATATATTAATTTATTGTTATTAGTTTCTTCTGCAAAAGCTCATCTGTCACACAATGGATGTGATAATATGCTATTTGGTATTCTCTGCATAAGGTAATACAGGCCTTGAATGACAATGTTGGTCATTTCTTTGTATAAAAAAATCCTATGATAGCATTCAGTATCATGAATATTTAACTGGAAAGATGTTTGTGAATATGTGTGTGACTATGTAATCACGTGTTTCCAGAGTATGATATCCACAGTGAAATGATCCCTAACAAAAAGTGGGAGGCTAAATAACTAATGTAAATTCCAAACACCACAGGACATCCTGTATCAGTGCTCTGGGATATGATTAGCTATCAAGTTGTGGAACTCGGTGAAACAAAGACAGTTCTCTGTGGAATCTAGAAGAGCAAGCAAGAAAAATAGAAATGAAAAGGGAAAAACAGTGTCAGAATGAAACAATAGTACAAATAAATATGAGCTGAAAATCATTAGTGTCATTTACCCTAGTTCAGTTCTTCTGTGACCAAATATAAAAATGACTTTGGGACTGAGTTGCTGAAAAATTCAACAGATATAGAGATTTGGGGCATATTAATGTCTTTCTGAAAGGCTTAATTTGGGGTGTAGGGAAATACATTTTTATACTTCATACTTGTAGTCTGTCTGTTCAATAGCACTTTCTAGTGAACTCGATTAGGAATGGCAACTTGACAACTAAAAATGTAGGGGCTGGGTTATTGTGGAAAGGAGGACAAAGGAAGAGTGAAATGCTGTGACTTGAATTAGTTCATACTAGTTAAATGGGAGCAAATCTTTACTGGTAATATCAGATGAAAGCAAAACCCTAAGTTCTTCATCAAACAGGGAGAAAAGAAAACTGGTTTCAAATAGTATTAGAAAATAATGTTGGAAAAATAGTTATGAAATATATGAAAATTTCCAAGAAATAGAGGAGTTAGGGAATCTGGGTTATAAAAGAATGTAGGTTAAAAAACAAACAAACAAACTAACTCCTAGACTTGTTTGCATATATTCAGAAATAGTAAACATTCTCTCTGATTTCAGCATGGGAACAGTAGAATTAAACAAAGGCATAGGAAAATTTAGGAATTTCTTTGAAATTTAAGCATTTTGAGAGATTCCCATTTGTCCTCATGATCTAAATTTTGTCTTCCATGCAATTTAACTCCCATACAAATATCAAAGAGAGGGTATTCACCAAAAAAAAAATCCACAGAGTCCAGATAAAAATATACATAGGTGTATATATATATATATATGAGGAATTATGAGCAATTTTGTGATTCTGTAAGAAAAATATTTTCAATCTTTAAAAAAACAAAGTTTTTACAGTTTTTAGGGTCACAGCTGGATCTATATACCACCCATTAAAAGATTTGCAATTTAAAAAAAATGTATGCTACTAAAACATATTGCAAGGCAAGTTCAAAGACATCATAGATTATTAGGAAGACATTAACACAGAAACCAGATCCCACACAGGCATCACAGCTAATAAGAATGTTATGTATTGATCAAGTTTGGCCTTTCCTGATAGATTTCAAGTCACCTGAAAAAAATTAGAGAATAATGAGATCTGACTTTAAAAGGGGAGAAGTTAGCTGATCAAAATTTTGAAGAATAAGTAAATTTTGATTGAACAAAGGTAAAATGGTAAATGTTGTACAAAAGGCAGGAATTGTACAAAGGATGTGACAAATGGGAAAAGAGAGGAGGAGAAAGCCAAGTTATGCCCCTTTTTTGAAAAAGAAAGAAAAAAAGAAAAGAGGATAGAATTTGAAACAACCAATCAATGAGCTAGAATTTTGTTCCTGGAAAAATTATTGAATGTATTATTAAAGATGTTATTAGACATGTAGAAGAGGAAGATGTAGTTACAATGAATTTCCATGATTTCCTCATGAAGAGATTATAATATAATAGTTTCATTTCCTTTTTTTTAAGGTTTACTAAGCTGATAAGTATGGGGATTTCTACATTCATGGTTTGCCTACATTTAGCAAAGTATTTGACAGCATGCCATATTATTCCTATAGAAAAGATGGCGATAACTAAGCTAGTTAATAGATTTAGATGGATTCAGGGATTAGTGGAAAATCTAGATTCAGAGATTTAGTCTTTATTGATTCAATGTCACTTTAGAAGGAGGTGTCAAGTAGTATGTTCCAGAGATCTGCAGTTAACTTTATTCTTTGTGGATATTTTTTATTAATGACTTGAATAAAGTCATAGAAGTTAGGCTTACCACAAACTGGAAAAGATGGATAGATAAACTAGAGGTTAAGAGTAATTATTAATGGATTAATAGCAATCTGGAAGGAGTTTTCTAATGGAGTATCCTAGGAATTTGCCTATGATCTCTTTGTCATGATTTTCATCAATGACATGTCATTTGAAAATGACATCAAGCTAGGAGATATAACATTGGATTATTAATCAATTGGAATTGGATTCCAACAAAACAGTTATAGACTAGATCATTTGGCTAAATCTGATAAGATCAAGATTATAAAAGAAAAAGTTCTATGTTTGCTTAACTACGCAAATATGGGTGTTGAAGAAATAGTTAAGCAGCAATTAATGTGAGACCATCTGAATATTTTAATAGACCACAAACTCAATATCAGCTAGTAAAGTAACTCTGCAGCCTAAGAGTAATAGAATATTGGGTTATCCTTAAAAGTGTGTCCAGAATCTGTAAGGTGAGACTTTCACTGCATTCTGCTTTAATCAAACCACAATTATGTCTAGTGAAAGACAATATGTTTTAGGAAGGGTGTACTCCTGACTCTAGGGCTGATGCTCTATCCACTGCACCACCTAGCTACTCCAGCTACAGCATATCTAAAGAGGAAGAACCAAGATGGTAAAAGTCTTCTAGTTCTTACTATATGTGAATTGGTTCTAATATGGAAATTGGAATGTTCTTATAGAAGAAAATACTCAAGAGAAACATTTTAAAGTATCTAAAAAGGCAGTCATTTAAAAAAAGGTTTGGATTTGGGTTACCAAAAGACTTCCCTAGGAGTAATGACTAGACCTTGAAGAGACAAAATTTTTGACTCAATGAAAGTAAAATCTATCTACTGATGAAAGTTGTCTAATATTACTATTTGCCATGATGCAAAAGACAACATTCATGTTCTAGTTTGGGTTGGAATAGATAATCCCTGAAATTCCTTTTGACTCCTAAGATTCTGTCACTCTGTTTTAGAAGAGAAGGTTGTCTATAATCTGAGAATAATAACTTCATCAAGGTTGGAAATAGAGTTAAAGCAATGAGAATGAAGAAGAAGATATATATATATATATATATATATATATATATATATATATATATATATATATATGATATGCTTTTAAGAAAAAAAGCCAACAAAATTAGGTAACAAACTCCTAGTCAAGATAATGACAATGATTCTAGCCAATCAAGGGAATAGAGAAGCATGAAAAGAAAAAAACTATCTAATTTTTAATGATCAGATAACTAAAAGACAGCAAGGATATTATTAGTTCAGTTTTCGAACTTGGAAAGAAAGCTCTTTTTAACAGTAAGTCCATCATAGAGTAGGTTTTGAGTATAAAGAAAATCTATACTTATGGAAATCTACTGTTCTTATGGAAAAGTAGAATGTTTAGCATATTTGGGCTTTTGTATGTGTTCTTGAATTTTGTGCACCTGTGAGTTCTTTTTACCTTATATATTTTCTATTTTTGAGACTATATGGTATAATGAAAAAGAGTGCTATCTCTGGAATAGAAAAACCTAAGGGAAATACTTATTCTTTGTTTTAATTTCAACAAGACTATATATATATATATATATATATATATATATATATATATGTATATATATATATATATATATGTATATATATACATATATATATATAACAAGATAATATATATATATATATATATGTATACACATATACATATATTTAGATCATTGAGATGATCCTGGAGGTCCCTTAATTACAACTAAAGATCTGTAATTCTCATGTGTTCATTAGGCATTTTGAGATACTGAAAACAAAAGACTGAACCAGGAATGTAAGAGCTGCTAATACCAAGTTGAAGCTAGGAAAGAGAAAGATTACTTTTGAGGAAAGAATATAAAAACAGAATTTCTAGATTGTTAAGGATGTAGTCTTGGAAAGCAGGAAAGAAAGAAAAGTCAGGGAAAGAAACAGTTAAATTGCTGTAACAGTATTGCAGGAGTCAGAAAATTGTACATTAAACAATCTCTTGAGAAGCTAAACAAAGACCAGGAATTGTAAGGTTATATTCATACAACACTAATGAGTTATGTTTAACAGCACACTTCCATATTTTCTACTGCTATTAGTCAGTATATTCAAAATGTAGACAAAATAGCTTTACGCTAGCAAGTTGCATTCAACGCATCTCTATGTACCTATTTAATACTCGAAAGTTTAAAAAACAAAAAAAGTGCTATAGTGAATTAGATTTGAATATATAAATATATATACATATATAATTCTATCTACAATTCTTAGAATAAATAAATGATCTTCTGGTTGAGAAGAGATGGTAAGTGGATTTTTTTTACTTTGTTGATATATATCAATTCTTTAGATAATACCATCAAAAGAAATATGAAAATAAGTAAAAAATAATACACATGATTCCTAATCCTGAATCCAAAAATTTCAATGACATAAAAATGGTGTGGCAATATTTTCAAAATAATTTTAACTCACTGTATTCATGTATGAATTTTAAAATACAATCATTTATAATTAAAGAGAAAATCATAAATTGCAATATATAAAATAGGGTGATACAATTTGGGAAAGATTGGAAATCACCATCACAGAGAAAAATGCTCCCAGAACATTAGTAATTTAAGGGACATAATTCCTTCTTTCAAAGTGGTATAAAATTTACTGTCTTACTTTTTTTTTGCTAATTACCATAATTCCATCATACTATATTGAGTTTTGTTCTACTATTTTTATGGATAAGCATCATGATTGGCTTTGTCATACTTGTCGAGAATGTAAAGAGCAGGTCAGAATTTCCAGTTAAAAATCGATATTTTAGTCTCTCTCCACTGGTGTGATCTTTTTTTATTCCACTGAATTGACTGAATCAATGTCCCACGTGGGCATTCTAGTGACACAACCCAAGGATGCCTTCCTAAGTACCACCCACTCTTACATGAAAGTATCAAAGTATTTGACATTTCTCTTTAACTACCCACCCCAAGTTGTCATCTGGTTTTCCTTCATATTTACAGAATAATTTTAACATGACTGCCACGAAGTATAAAAATTCCTCTAATCATTTCTCTGTATTAAAAAGTCAATTTCCCACCCCCAAATGTCTTTTTAACCTATGAGTATGAACCAAAGAGAGTATTAATCATTGCGTTATGGATCTGAATTTGGGAATGATTAACACAGCTCTTAAGTCTTGCCCTCTCTGTTCATCTCTAATGAAAGGACAAGTAATTTGTGATAAGAGAATTCTCTTTCATAAACCAGTCTCTCCCATGACATTGTTTTATCTGTTTTTTCTTAAGACTTCTTAATTCCTGAAATAATATTATACTTTGGGGCAAATTTCAGGACACTTTTCCTCCTACTCAAATATACTTCTCTTCCTTTTGCTTTCTTTCTCTAGCTTACTCCTTTCCTTTCTTTCACCTCCCTGCCCTTAAGAAATGACACTGGAAAAGTGTGTCAATGTGGTTCTATAAGAAATAGGACAGCGTGTCTTTGGAGAGCCTCCCATAGAGCCTGCCAAGGCAAAGCTAATAAAGGAATAGAAGCTTGTAGGGTGGGATGGAAGGCAGTGGGTCTGTCAATTTGCATCAGGCTTCACTGTTTCAGGTTTTAGCGACAACTATGAGTGGACCCCACTGCATGGCCACCCCACTTTTACGGTGTCAACCTAGACTTTGTTTCAGAAAAAGAGCAACACCCTTATTCCATCTTAGCAAGATTGTCTGGTGGCATGTCAGCTATGAAAGTCACATCTGGAATCGAACCGATGAGGCTTTGGATATGTCATGAGGAGCCAGGCTGCCTCTCTTGAGATCTGCCAGGGCTCACGGGGCTTTTGACATGCAGCACCCAGTTTCAGCAAGGTTGGTCACAGTGGTAAAATGTTTCATTTTCTCCAGGGTAGACTTCTCCCTCTCTTCTTTCTCTGATGGCCAGGGTAGCTTGTGGCTGACATCTGATTCAAGGGGAGGAGGAGGAGGAGGAGGAGGAGGAGGAGGAGGAGGAGGAGGAGGAGGAGGAGGAGGAGGAGGAGGAGGAGGAGGAGATTTCAGCTGTCAGCTTGGAAGGACAGAAACATATTGGCAAAAAAATGTGGGAATAAAAACGTTTTTGTTTTAGTAGGATTTGGAGATACTGAGTGTCTCCTAATGAAAAACTTGCAGAAAGAACCTTTCTGAGATTTTTTTTTAACGGGATTCCAATGACTAAACTTGTCCCCTCCTTTCTCTTCTCACACCCACTGCATTCTAGATAATGATTCTCTGCCAAGCTGTCAAAGGAAATAATTCTTATAAATGTATATATATATATATATATATATATATATATACACACACACACACACACACACACACACACACACACACACATGCGAAATCAAAATTAGGATGTATTACTTTACTATAAAAGGGCCAGCCAAGCCCACCTAGGTCTTATCTGTGGCCTTTCCTATATCAGCAATGTACACTCAGTGAATCTGAGGCAGTCCATGACTCCTGGATCCTGCCCCAAACTCAATAGAATCAGCTCTACTTACAAAGCCCGGCAGAATCTCATCAATCTGACCCTCCCTTGCAAGATGAGGCTTCCTTGCAAAATAGAAGCTTCAGAAAACAGGAATGCATGATGGGAGTATTTATAAATGGGGGGGGGGTGAAATAAAGGGGAGGTGATGGCAAAGAGATGGGGGGGAGAAAAGGAAGCAAATTACTGAAAGCTAGCAGAGACAAGTACAAATCAATTATCCTAAAAAGCAGATGTAAAATGAAGCTGCTTAAATATATAAGGCATTTCCACATTGTATTAAAATAATGCTGAAATTATAGACCTGTCATTCGCAGACCTGTCGGGGGGGTGCATTTCCTTCCACGATGTGATTCAATGCTTCTCTTGGAAGGATGAAGTCATTTTGACATGAGAGTCACTGGGCAGAACCAGACATAGCATCCTCTTGGGGGGCCCCATCTTATTCCTTCACAGGTCATATGGACTTCTCCATCAAATAGCTTGACCCCCAGGGACCAGTATTTGCCAAACATTCCAAGCACTTGAGGCTGCCAGGGGCTTAGCCCTGTCAGGACAGATTGATCCACTGAGTCTAAGCCAAATAACTGCTCAGGGTCATCTCCTTTCAGAAGAGCCTGCAGAAGATTATTCCACAGGATGAGAATGCATCTTAGGGCTCTTAGGAACAATTGATTGTTCATGGGAACACAAGAGCTTTGACTTTTTTTTTCTGGAACCCCAAATATAGAGGATGAAAATCATCTTGAGGGCAAAGAGGGGAGATGGCAAAGCTGGGTGATTTGCTTCTGGCTTATCCTAGAACAAGATTCTACTGTAGATCTAGGCTTAGCTCTCTTTTCTAAGATCTAGGCTTAGCACACTTTTCTAAATTTCTTTGCAAAAGCATTTAAAGAGTATAATTAATAATCAAGAAGCAGTATTCCCTTTATATATTTTACTTCAATTGAAAAGGAAAATAGCAGATCTTTTCCTCTTCTCCCAACTCCTTGGGACTTATTTCTAATAGGAAATACTTGGTATCTCTAGTAGTTAATGAGTCTGAAGAAAAGGATGTGGTTTTTTTTCAGTCACTGAGTAATGGTTACATATCTTTCTGGTGAAGACTCAAGAAGCACCTTCATTTGACGGGTAGGGATGACATAATAATTCCACAGCCTGAGAAAGGCTCCATCTACCCTGAGAGGCTCGGCTTGCTTTTGTACTCTGCTAGGTGAGCTCCTTGATTGTCTGCCGCATTATTGTTCATTGAAGAACTGGTTTACAGATAAAGGTGGCACTGTCAGAAGTTCTGAATAGCTCAGAGCTAATTGCTGACCCTAACAGGCCCAATTAGCTGCTACAAGCTCAGCAAGGCAGCCCCTGGGACCAATCTTTTCTTACACACACACACACACACACACACACACACACACACACACACACACTCACAGACATATTGAAACTCACTTTGCCCTGGTACCTAGGCTACAAGCTTTGTACTTACCTTTCAACAGATGAAAGGTTTATTAGAAAGAATGACTGCTATGCCAGCTCTTAACCAGAACCAATCCATGCACATATATATCCTCATATTCACATATGACAGAAAGAAATCATATGGCAAGATGGGGATAAGCTAGAACCAAATACAGTATGTTGCTTGTGGCTCTAAAATAGATGTTCTGATTGTTATGATTTGATAAGATAATCCTAACCATTTAACTGCAACAAATTCACAAGTAATATGAACAATGGTTGCATCAACTTCATTGTCATGAACTATAGCACTCTCAGCAAATAAGCTCAAAGATTTTAAGTTACTGATCTTGCAGATACATGAGTATGCTCACATACCTAAACATATATCCATTGTGCATTTGCTTTTTTAAAAAAATTCATCCTCAGCTTTTCTCCACACATCAGCCACCACTTGAATGAAATTCAGAAACTATGATACAAGTATCAGATATTACTGGGATGTCTGGGATTTGTTAGGATAATAGAAATGCAAATCATTGCATTTATGTTTCAGTTTAAAGGAGAGAGAGAGAGAGAGAGAGAGAGAGAGAGAGAGAGAGAGAAGCTTTTAAAAACTATATCCACTTGATCACTGATCAAGTGAATGATAGAGTTCTTGCTTTAACAGAAAGAAAATGATGCACATCAAGCATTCTCATAGTCAAATAATGCTAATTCATTAATGAACTATGTACATTTTCTTTATGTAGTTATCTTTTTTTCTAAATATATTGAACACATGAAGTCTTTTAGATTTTTTATTTTGTTAATGATGATGATAAGGAGATTGATCCCTCAGAACATATTTCTACTTGTAATGTGCCTGTTTTACCAACATGAAAACAATGTACAGAAAGAATAAATGCTCCTGGTCAGGAATATTAGAGCAAAGGAAAAAAGAGTCAGTGTCACTTCTTATTTATTCTTTAGTCACTGTTTTTCTTGTGTTTTTTTTCTTATTTTTATAATTTTATTTAGTCAAAGCTGGGATAAATAGCATTATCAATTCAGTGTTTAAAAATGTATTCCTGGGGTGGAGCCAAGATGGCGGCATGAAGCTATCGTACTCCCAGAGCTTTTCCCTACCAAAGTTAAATGAAGCCCCTATTCTGAAATTCACTCTACAGATCCCACCAATAAAAATATAAGATTCAAAGAAGTTTTCAAGGGAAAACATCATGGAGGATCTTCAGTGAAGGTCTGTTTCTTTTGGGGGGAAGGGGAAGTAAAGTCCATGAGGTGGGAGAGTGGGAAAGCCAGTAGGAGGCCCTTAGCTGCAGTACATTCCAGGTCCTGACATCTTGACAACAGCAGTGATCCTGGCTAGTTAGATAGCAAGTCAGCTGAGAGAATCCCAATCCCAACAAAGTCTGAACCCTGGGAACACCAAAGTAAAAGAAAGGACTAGATTGGGAACAAACCATTGCTAAGTCAGAACCTGGGCATAAAGGAGGAAAGAAAGCTCGCAAAAGCAAGGCCTAAAATACATAGGCAACATCCTGACCAATGACAAACCAGGGATCAGACCCCAGCCCCAGCAAGAAAAAATATTGGAACTATACTCCCTATACCCCAGGAGCAGAGCTAAAACAACAAAGATAACCAAAAAAAAAAAAAAAAAAACAAAAAAACTAAAAGAGCATATGCTACAGAAAAACTGCTTTATAGACAAACAAAACAACAATGTCATGTCTGAAGAAGAAATTAGTGAAAAATCACTCACAGGGGAAGTATCAAAACAGTCTGTAAAATAGACTCAAATACCAAAACTCATCAAAGAGTTTAAAAAGAATTTAAAACCCAAAGAAGATAGTAAGAAGAAAAATGGAAAAAAGAAATGAAAGTCATGCAGGAAAATTATGAAAAATTAACCAGAGAATTCAACACCTCTAAATAGAAAACACAAAAGGTAATTGAAGAAAATAAAATCCTAAAAATTGAAATTCAACAAATAGAAACAAATAAATTTGCAAGACTACAAAATTTCATTAAACAAAATAAAAAGGCTGAAAAACTGAAGAAAATGTAAACCCTTTTAAGGAAAACAAATGACCTGGAAAATAGATCCAAGAGAGACAATCTACAAATCATTGGACTGCTAAAAAGCCTAGATCAAAAAAAAAAAAAGAACATAGAAAACATCATACAGGAAGTTATAAGGGAAAACTGTCCAAATCAGCTAGAACAAGAAAACAATATAAGCATTGAAAGAATTCACAGAACCCCTCCAAAAAGAGATCTCCAGATAAAAACTCCAAAACTTCGTTATAGCCAAATTCCAGAACTCTCAAAAAAAGGAGAGAATAAAAGTAAGCAGCAAAAAGAAAACAATTCAAATCCAAACAAAACACAATGAGACTCACACAGGACCTATCAGCCTCAACCCTGAAGGATGGGAAGAACTGAAATACCATATTTTAGGAAGCAAAGGACCTGGGATTGCAACCCAAAATTGACTACTCTGCAAAATTCAACATATTCTGTCAGGGGAAAAAGTAGGATATTCAACAAAATAGAGAACTTCCAAAATTTCCTGACACAAAACCAGAACTGAACAGAGAATTCAATCACCAGATACAAGACTCAAGAGTTGCATTAAAAAAAAAAGGTAAATGAAAAGGGGAAGGAAAAAAAGGAAACAAAACAAAACAAATAGTGGTCAAGACCACAAAATTGTATTCAACCCTAAAAGGGAAGATATAATACTTCTAATTCTTGAGAACTTTACTTCTCTCAAGATAATTAAAGAGTCAAATATAATTGGATTGGATTTAAAGGATATGGGTAAAGTAGAATCTTGTCTTTCCATCGAAGAGGTCCAAGATGACATCATTATATTTGAGACAAAAAGCCCTGATGAAAAGTAGGACTGTTAACTTTAAATTTTAGTTTTTTTTTCCTTTGACCCACTTTAATTCTGTTGTGCTGACACAGCTTAGCACTTTCTCTCATGAGGGTATCATAAACTGAGTGATCCTGAGTCAGTGTCTCCCATAATTTACAATCATTTATAAAGTTCTCAGGTGAGACCTCCAGAACTCACAGTACTTAGAGATCTTTAAAATTTTTGTGGTCAATTAGATTAGGGTTTGACATAATCCTCACTTCACTTAACAAGGGGTTGAGTGCCCTGAGTAGAGAGATGGGATAGCAATCCTAATGTCAGATAAAGTAAAAGAAAAAACTGATCTTATTAAAAGGGATAAGGAAGGAAAGTATATTTTCTTAAAAAGCACCATTGGTAATGAAGATATATAATTACCAAACATGTATGTACCTAGTGGTATAGCATCCAAATTCCTAGAGGAAAAGCTGAGTGGATTACAAGGAGACATAGACAGCAAAACTTTAATAATGGGGGGGGGGCTCAATCTCTCTCTCTCAGAACTAGATAAATCTCACCACAAAATAAACAAGAAGAAAATTAAGAAGATGAATGAAATCTTAGAAAACTTAGATATGATAGCTCTCTGGAGAAAAATTATTGGGAATAGAGAAGAATATACCTTTTTTCTTGGCAGTAGGTACCTATACCAAAACTGACCATGTACTAGGGCACAAAAACCTTATAAATCAAATAAAGAAAGGCATAAATAATAAATATACACTTTTCAGACCATGGTGCCATAAAAATAATATGTAACAAAGGGTTATGAAAAGATAAACAAAAATCTAATTGGAAACTAAATAACTTAATCTTAAATAATGGGTGAATCAAACAGCAAACATCTATGAAAAGGGGATAAATTTATGACCAAACAAGAATTAGAGTACATTATAAATTGCAAAAGGAATGATATTTTGCTATATTAAATTGAAAAAGGTTTTACACTAATAAAATTAATGTTGCCAAAATTAGAAGGAAAGCACAAAGCTGGGAAACAATCTTCACAAATAGGAGTTCTGATAAAGGTCTCATTTCTAAAAATATACAAAGAACTGCATCCAATTTAGAAGGTTACAAGTTATTCCACTATTATAAATGGTCACAGGATATGAATAGACAGTTTTCAAAAGAAGAAATTAAATATATATATATATATATATATATATATAATCATATGAAAAATGCTCTGATTAGAGAAATGAAAATTAAAACAACTATGAAATATCCCCTCATACCTATCAGATCAGCCAAGATGAAAAAAAGGAAAATGAACAATGTTGGAGAGGTTGTAGGAGGATTGGGACACTGATGCATTGCTGATGGATTTGTGAGTGGGTTCAACCATTCTGTAAAGAAATAAGGAACTATGGGGGCAGCTAAGTGGTGTAGTGGATAAAGCACCGGCCCTGGAGTCAGGAGTACCTGGGTTCAAATCCGGTTTCAGACACTTAATAATTACCTAGCTGTGTGGCCTTGGGCAAGCCACTTAACCCCATTTGCCTTACAAAAACCTAAAAAAAAATTAGAAATAAGGAACTATGCCTAAAGAGCAATAAAAATGTTCATTCCCTGTGACCCACAATTCCAATTCTAGACCTACATCCAGAATAAATCACAAAACATAGGAAAAGTTCCACCTGTTCCAAAATATTCATAGCAGCAATTTTGTAGTGTCAAAGAATTGGAAATTGAGGGGATACCCATCAATTAGGGAATGACTAAGAAAGTTATGGTACATGAATCCTATGAAATATTGTTCTGTAAGAAACCATAAATGATCAGATTCTAGAGAAGCATGGAATGAGTTACAGGATATACTGCTGAGAAAAGGGAACACAACCAAGAAAAAATGCACATATTAATATCAGCATTGTGAGATGATCAACCTTGATGGAAGCAGCTCCTCTTAGCAATTCAGAGAGCTAGGACAACCACATTAATCTGGCTATGGACAATGTCATCCTGTGCAGAGGAAGAAAAACCAAAACAAATCAAAAATACAAAAAAAAACAAAAACAAAAAAAGCAACTCTTTAGAATCTGATGAATACCTTATAAAAACTATTTCTTATCTATCTCTTTCCCTTAATACTAATTCCTTATACTGAAAGTGACTAATCTGTGAACATGTTTAGTAAAAGTATGCATATACAATGCTAACCTGACTGTTCACCACTGACGGAGGGGGGTGGAAAGGGAAGGTAGAAGAAAATTTTGTACCTTAAAAATATACATGTGCATATGGAAGAAAAAAATTAATTAATTAGTTTAAAATTTATTCCTACAACATGATAAATATGGATCTGTGTTTAGCATGGTTATAAATATAGAGCCTATATCAAATTGCTTTCTGTCATTGGGTGGGGGGGAGGGAAGGAGGGAAGGAGAAAAATGTAAAATTTAAAACCTTGGGGAAAAAAACATTGGTAAAAACAACCATTGCATGTAGTTGGAAAAACAAATAAATGAAATATTTTTAAAAATGTATTTCACAAACATCATTCTATAATCACTTTTCTCTGGATCTTATCAGCAATTGGCCTTTAAAAATACAAATTCAAACCAAGTTAGAAAATAAGGAAAAAGAAAAGAATATATGCAAATGGAGGTTTAATTTGACAACCTTAATCTAGACTATCTAAACAAATTTTTGATTAAAAAACAGGAAATAGAAGAATTGATCAAAGACTATCACCATTTCCTAGAGTAACTTAACCAATTGCTGCAATGAAACCAGAATATCCAAAAACTATCCCAAACAGTAAATGTTTATTTTCTTTGTCAAGAAGAAAGATTTCAAAAAATATGAGCTTTTCCCTAAAACAAAGGTCCCTATTTTTAATACCAACATTCTGCCATTAATTTTACATCAAGGAATATAGAGTCATCAAAGAAATAATGGTAGGGTAATCAAAAAGCAATGAAGAGAAATATAATAAATATAGACATGTTATAACATATCCCCAGTGGGCTTTCATAAATAGTTTTAATTCATTCATTGAAAATTTGTCTGTTTGTGCTAAAAAGATATGTCACTTCTATCAGATTATTTGCTGAATTATTTGGTTAATAAATAAAAATGTTTAAAAAAGGAATATTGAAAAAATATATTATCAGAAAGGGAGGTAGATTGTTCACATAACTTAAGTGGTGGCTCTATGGCTCATATGTCACCTATATCAGATTATTTGCAGTCTTAGGAGGGAAGGGGGGGAAGAATGGTAAGGAAAAAAATTTAGAACTCAAAACTATTGATGATATTCTTGTTATTTTAATAATAGATTAATAAATAAAAGTGTTTAAAAAAGGAATACTGAAAAAAATGTTATCAGAAATGGAGGTAGATTTTTCACATAACTTATGTGGTGGCTCTATTGGCTTCTATGCCATGTCAAGAAACTTAGAAAAATGGGTCAGGATTAAGGAAACTTCATCTAAACAATTTTGGGGAGGATATGTTCAAGAGTCACACAGGATGGGGAGCCAAGATGCCAGCAGAAGAAGAGACTCTCCTAGGTGCTCTCTCCAAAATATTTCAAAGAAATCTTAAAATTATGACTCTAAATTTTCCAGAGATAGAACACACAGAAAGATCCAGTGAGGCAATTCTCCAGCCCAAGGTAACCTGGGAAATAGTGGGAAAATGCTGTTCCACAGGGTTAGAGGGGCAGCTGACCAGTTTCCTCCTGGAAACAGCCCCAGGGTGCCCGGGAGCAGTGAATCCCACAGCAGAAGCAGTTTCCTGCTTCTTTGTGCCCCAGGGACCAGGGAGCACAAAGCACAACTTGGAAGATCAGCAGGGAGACCTCTGCCAGAGTGAGCACAAAGTCCAGGCCATCAGTGCTATCATGTCAGCACACTCAGATCTAGGAAATGGAAGTGCCCATGGAGCCTGCAAGCAAGTGCTTGTGGTCATTCACAGACCAGGAGAGCAGTCAGAGCCTCACACACTGAGGGGCCTGTGGGGGTGTCCCAATAAAACTCAAAATTTCAGTAAGCACCCCAAAACCAGGCACAGACTGGGGAAATGAGTAAATAAGGGGGGGAATGAAACCTGATTATTGACAAATACTTTGTCTATGATCCCAAGGAGGATCAAAATACTCAATCTGAAGATGAGGAAGTCTAAGTTTCTGCATCTAAAGACTCCAAGAAAAATGGAATTTGGGTTCAGTTTATGACAGAGCTCAAAAAAAGATTTTGAAAATGAAGTAAGGGAGATAGAAGAAAAATTGGGAAAAGAAATGAGAGAGATGCAGGAAAAACATCAAAAAGAAGTCAGCAGCTTAGTCAAGGAGATCCAAAAAAATGCTGAAGAAAATAACACATTAAAAACCAGATTAGGTCAAATGGATAAAACAGTTCAAAAAGATATTGAGCAGAAGAATGCTTTAAAAAGCAGAATTGGCCAGATGTAAAAGGAGATAAGAAAGCTCTACTAGGAAAACAAATCCTTCAGATGTAGAATGGAGCTAAAGGAAGATGATGACTTTACAAGAAATAAGACACAATACTTCAACACCAAAAAAATGAAAAATTAGAAAAAAATATGAAACATCTCACTGAAAAAACATCTGATCTGGAAAACAGATTCAGGAAAGTCATAATTAGGAAAAGAGCTTTAACCTCATTTTTAAAGTGTTCCTACAGGAAAATTGCCCTGATATCATAGAAACAGAGGGCAAAATAGAAATTGAGAGAATCTACCGATCTCCCCTGGAAAGAAAAACAACCCCCAGGAATATCATAGCCAAGTTCCAGCACCCCCAAGTCAAAGAGAAAATATTACAAGCAGCCAGAAAGACACAATTCAAATATCAGGGAGTTGCAGTTAAGATCACATAGGATTTAGCAGCAACTACATTAAGGGCTTGTAGGGCTTGGAATATAATATTACAGGAGGCAAAAGAGCTTGAAATTCAACAGAGAATCAACTACTTAACAAAACTGAACTTCCACTTCCAGGGAAAAAGATGGACTTTCAGTGAAGCAGGGGAATTTCAAATGTTCCTGTTGAAACGGCCAGAGCTGAACAGAAAGTTTGATCTTCAAGTACAGGACTCGGGTGAAGCATAGAGAGTGAAGGAGAGGGGTAAATTATGAGGGACTTAATGATTATGAACTGCATATATTCCTGCATGGAAAAATGATACTGATAATACTCATATGAACATTCTCATTTAATAGACCAGGTAGAAGGAGCTTTTATAGATGAAACACAGGAAAGAGCAGAATTTGAGATATAATATATTGTAAAAATGGAGTCAATGGCTAAAAGGGAAATATACTGAGAGTAAGAGAAAGGAGAGGTGAAATAGGATAAGATATTTCATATAAAAGATATTTTTTGCAATGATATGGAAGGGAGGAAAGTGAGGGGGAATGAGGGAAACTTCACTCTCATCAGAAATGGCTCAGAGAGCCTACAGCATACACACTCAATAGGGTATATACAACTAGAGTAAAAAGGAGAGAAGGGGGATGGAGGAAGGGGGAGGATATGGGTGATAGGGAAGAAAGAATGGGGGTAAATTTGTAAAACAAAATAAATAAAATCTTTCATTAATTAAAAAAAGAGTCATATGGGATGAAGAAGAATAAATGAACTATTGGAAATTACAAATGCAATAAAATATCAAAGTAATTAATAAATATTTGTTGAATTGAATTGATACATTTAAATTTTAGATCAGAAGACTTGGGTTTGGCTCTTGATTCTTCCACTTCTTATATAACCTTAATAAAGTTTCTTCACCCTTCTGATGAAGTTCCTCTCATGGAAAATGAAGTCATTATACTAAATGATTTCTAAGATCTTCCTTCTAGCTCTACATTATCAAACAGATACAGTATACTTTTCACACTAAAGAGATTTCAATATTTTTATAAAGAAAAATATCTTTATTCTCTTATGTATCCAGGAACATCAAGTCCTACTCTGCCTTTGGAGTGTCCAAAGCACCTTTCCTTCAAGTGTATAGTTCCCTTCAGGACACGCTGGTATTTATAAACATGAACATTAAAATATTTATTTACCAACTGATGCCTCCACACCAGGATCAGGCAGTTCAGTGAAATTTCTGTCTGTTTCTATAGTACTGATACAGAATAATGGGAAGACGCATTGGTTTGAGAATCTCAAATTCCAATGACATCCTTGCTAATTTCCTCATAAAAATATAAAAATTAGGTCCCAATAAGTGTGAATAATAAGTCCTATTAGGTAGTCTCACACTTTTCAAGTCCACATTATTTGAAGTAATTTGTACCAGCCCAACAAAAATATACAATGAGTGTGTTTAAATAAAATTTTTGCATTTATTTATTAATGTATTAGAACAGCAAAGTATAAGGAAAATGTAGTTCTTATTCAATTCAATTCTAAAATAATAAAGTACTTATAGAAAGCAAAATCTTAAAAATTAAGAAACTTAAAATTATAGATTATGCCTAAAGATAAAGCTTCAATGATTATCATCAATATGTCATCTAAAATATTTATTAAGATGAATTGTTCTCCTGGTTTTTAAATCTTCACACTAGTAGGCTCAAAGAGAACATTATAAATTCCCAAATGGATGATTACTACTACATTAAATTAAAGTTTTTACACAAATAAAATCAATGCAGCCAAGTTGAGATTTTCATCTTGTGATAAAAACTCACTTTTGTGATAAAACTCATTTCTAAACTATATAGAGAACTGAATCAAATTTATAAGATTGAAAGTCATTCTTCCAATTGATAGATGGTCAAAGGATATGAATAGGTAGTTTTCAGATGTAGAAATTAAAACTATCTATAAAAAGTTATATATGTACAAGAGTGTTTAACATATTTCCATATTAGTCATGTTGTGAAAGAAGAATTTGAATTAAGGGGAAAGAAATAAAAACACAAAAGAAAGAGCCAAAGAGCCTATTTTTTCCCTCTCTTTTTCTTTTTTATTTCAACTGCATATATTTATAATGTTGTATTTGATACCTTACCTTTTTAGATATTATAAACATATTTATATCATTAAATTTTTGTTCTAAAGTAATAGCAAGCTTCTTCTTTTTTAAGCTAGCAATGATTCTATCTGAATTATTCTTCCTTTTGTCCATTTTGTTAAAAGCAATTTTTTTGTTTGCTTGTTTTTTTAATTAGCACAACTGTCGGTAATATGGTACTCAGCTGCATATCCTATGAATACAAAATGATAGCCAAATACAAACTAGGTGATGTAGGATTGTATGAAAACTTTTCACTAACTCCCTTATCACATTAGTTGAATTTTGGCTCACATTATGTGTTATTCAGTATCATTTTATAATTAACACTAAATCAAATTTCTCTTATTAATTTCAACCCAGCTGTAATAGATGAATAATACCCCATGGATTCTGACATTGACTTCCTCAATCTTATCTATCACTTCTCCTTTAAGTGCTACCTCTTCTTCCCTTTTTGGAAAAGCAACAATTTCCTGGGTGGCAGAATTGGGTACCAAAATCTTTGGAGTCATGAGTTACCTGACTACAACACTGATCTTGGACAACCAATTAATACCTTCAAACCTCAGTCTCCTCTGCCAGAAAATGGAGATCATAATATTTGTACTTACTCACTCATAGGAAATGAAAAAAAGTTTTAAACCTTTGAGTGTTAATTTAAAAATTAATTACTATTATTTCTTCTAGATATTATAATAAGATGTATAGCAATATAGTCAAGTGTCATTCATGTTCCTCATATCAGCCAATATCTAAAACATTACTAAAATAAGTAGGCCTTCTATCAACTTCTTCAGGAATTTCCCCTACCTTCTCTTTTATCTAAAGTCATATGTCTTTCCTCCTGAAATAAATATCTCCATCAGGAGAAAGCCAACATAAAATTTTAAAAAGTTGAAATGATTGCAATATAAATGGATCATAGAGATATGTGGCTGTATGAGTGTTATAAAGGTTCTTTGATTTTACTTCAACACTATCCTCTGAGGATTGTTACCAGTTCTATAGGAATACTTGTCTTTTATTTTTCTTTGTCATGTTTTCTCTGATTTTGTTTTGTTTTGTTTTGTTTTTTAGTTTTTGCAAGGCAGTGGGGTTAAGTGGCTTGCCCAAGGCCATGCAGCTAGGTAATTATTAAGTGTCTGAGACTGGATTTGAACTCAGGTACTCCTGACTCCAGGGCCGATGCTCTATGCACTGCACCACCTAGCTGCCCCTCTGATATATTTTTTAAAAACATAAAAACAGATCTCAGCTATCTTTGTATTATACTACTTCAATTTATCCTTTCAGGACATGATTTGACTTTTGCTCCCTGCAAAACTAGACTCCACTCCTGGTACTACCTTGGGCTTTGATAAGCCATCATTTATTTTACTTTCTCCAGACCTAGGTTTTCAAAGTCCTTTCATAGAGAAAAGTCTATTTCCCTTCCTTACCTTTCCAGATAACATTTATATTTTTTTTCTTCCATTAGAATGACATCTCCTTCAAGGTAAAGAATGTCTTGCTAGTTTATATTTGTATGCCCAACATTTACTACAACTCTTAGAAAGGTATAAATACCTACCAAATGTTTTGGTCTATCTATCAATCTATCTAGATGTCTCTATAACTCTCTATTTACATATCTATCATTTCCTAATGTTAAGATTCTTTTTTATATTTTATTTTTTCTAATAACATGCAAAAATAGTTTTCAAAATTAATCCTTTTGTCAGCTTTTGGGATCTACATTTTTCTACTGCTACCCTTCCTTGAAGTAGATTTGAACTCCTTTATCCTCAATCCATTTTATGAGTTATTGTGGACAAAAAAGAAATCATCATCTATTATATAGATATTCTGAAATAAAAGTTTTGTTGGTCCTTACACCATATTCGCAGAGTTGATAAATGACATTATACTTGAACTGATTTCATTCACCTGTGCCAAATAATGCTTCTGTTTTTGCTCTAATATAGGCTTTAGTTTCCTAAAGTCATCTTCACTCAACCAAAAAAGCATCAGTGGAGAGAATAATGAAGTATTATTTTACTTCTTAATGTTAATAGAAAATTATATTATGAAATATTAATGACAAGCCAATATATAGTAAAATGGCTTAAGGACTGGTCTTCAAGTAGGGACCATTTAGTTTCAAATCCTTAATCTGATATATATTGACTATGTGACCAAGGACAAGTCAATTATCCAGTCTGGTATAATAAACAGATCCCTAACGTTATAAATTACAAAAAGCAAAAAAAAAGTTGTTCGTCTCTCAGTGGAAGGAATTTCCTGACTAGGAGAACCCTTTACCTAAAATTGTAAATCTTGACCAAATAATACATATAGTAAAATTTCAAGAAGTAAAGATGGCATATATGTTTAAAAAGAGTATGGAAAAATAAACAACAAAGAGTATGTTATTATTATGACATCAAAAACCATAATAAAAAAATTTTCCAGGAATCAAAATTGACTAATAGTATTTCTTTTTTTATTATTTTATTTTTTCCTAATTAGATATGAAGGTAGTTTTCAACAATCATCAATTTACAAGTTTGTGAGTTCTGCATTTTTCTCCCTTCCCTGTCCCCTCCCCATGGCAGTGAACAATCTGGTAAAAAGTTATATGTGTACAAGAGTGTTTAACATATTTCCATATTAGTCATGTTGTGAAAGAAGAATTTGAACTAAGGGAAAAAAAATAAAAACACAAAAGAATTCTAAAAATAACCAAAGTATGCTTTCCTCTGCATTCAGACTTCATAGTACTGTATTTTTTTCCTGCCTAAGGATGTCATTTTCTATAACAGGTCTGATTTTCCTTTGTTCCCTGAACTACCAAGAAGAGCTATATCCATCATAGTTGATCATTTCATAATGTTGTAATTAATGTATACAATGCTCTCCTGGTTCTACTCACTTCACGCAACATCAGTTCATGTAAGTCTTTTCAGGCTTTACTAAAGTTCATCCACTCATGATTTCTTATAGAATAATAGTACTCCATCACATTCATTTACCATAACCTAATATGCCATTTCTCAACTTATGAGATTCCCTCCATTTCCATTTTTTAGCCAGTAGTCGTAGTAAAAGAACTGCTATAAATATTTTTGTAAATGTGGATCTTTGACCTTTTTCTATTCTCTTTGGGATTCAGAGCTAGTAATGGTATTGTTGGATGAAAGGATATGCATAGCCCAATTGCTCTCCAGAATAGCTCCCCAAAATGTTCTCCAGTACATTAATGTCCTAGTTTTCCCACATGCTCTTCAATAACAATGATTTTCCTAATTGTCATTCTAGTCAATCTGATAATTTGCATGTCTCTAATCACTAATGATTTGGATCCTTTCTTTCATATGATTATAGATAGTTTTAATTTCTATATCGGAAAATTACCTATTCATATCCTTTGACCATCTATCAATTGGAAGAATGACTTATAATCTTATCAGTTTGATTCAGTTCTCTATATAGTTTGATGACTGCTACTTTACAAAATCATTTTAAAACTGGTGTGTCTAGATCACCTTCCTTTGCATTTTTTTCACTACTCCTCTCAATGTTCTTCATCTTTTTTTCCTCCATATGAATTTGGTTAGTAATTTTTCTAGGCCTGCAAAAATGTTTTTGGTAGTTTGATTGGATTAGTACTGAATAAGTAATTTAATGTAGGTAGAATTGTCATTTTTATCATATTAACTTGAACTATCAATGAGCAAATGACATTTTTCCAATAGATTAGATCTGATTTTATTTGTGTGAAAAGTATTTTGTAACTGTGTGCACTGAGTTTCTAGTTTTGTATTGGCAGGTAGATTCCTAAATATATTATTGTCTAGTTACTTCAAATGGAATTTCTTTTCATCCCTTGTTCTTGGACTTTGTTGGTACAAGGAATGTTGATGATTTATGAGTTTATGTTATGTCTACTACATTACTAAAGTTGCATATTTCAAAGTGGTTTTTAATTGTTTAAGATTCTCTAAGCATATACACTATTATATCATCTGGAAAGAGTGAGTGTTTTGTTTCTTCTTTGCCTATATTACTTCTTTCAATTTCTTTTTCTTCTCTTATTGCTAAAATTAACATTTCTAAAAGAATATTGAATAATAGAGATGATAATGGGCACCCTTGTTTCATCCCTAATCTTACTGGAAATGCTTCTAGTTTATCCTAATTACATATAAATCATGCAGATGCTTTTAGATAGATACTGCTTATCACTTTAAGAAAAAACTGCATTTATTCCTATAATCTCTAGTGCTTTTAATAGAAATAAATGCTATTGATATAATCATATGATTTTTGTTAATTTTGTAGTTGATATGGTCAATTGTACTGATTGTTTTTCTAACACCAAACTATTCCTATATATCTGGCATAATTCCTAGCTGATCATATCATATTACCTGGTGATAACTTGATGAAATCTATTTGCTAGAATTTTATTTAAAATTTTTGAATCAATAATCATTAGGCAGATTGGTCTTTAATTTTGTCTATTTTGGCTCTTCATGTTGGTGTCATTAAAGTAATTTGGCAGAACTCCTTCACTTTTTGAGGGAAGGGGGAGGGGTTTACAAGACAATGGTTTTAAGTGACTTGATTAAAGTCACTTAAAATGTCTGAGGCCAGATTTGACCACAGATCCTCCTGACTCCAGGGCCAGTTCTTCCCCCATTTTTTTAAAATGGATTATATAGAATCAGAATTAATTATTCTTTAAATGTTTGATAGAATTCTCAAGTAAATCCATCTGGTCCTGGAGATTTTTCCTTAGGGACTTTAGTACTAGCTTGTTCAAATTCTCTTTCTGATATGGGGTTATTTAAGTATTTTATTTCCTCTTCCTGTTAATCTGGCACTTTAAATTTTTGTACATATTCATCCCTTTCACTTATATTGACAGATTTGTACAGATGGAGAAAAGAAGCTCTGAATTATAACTAAATTTCTTCCTCACTGGTGGTGACTTAAAACCTTGTCATTTTTGATATTGGTAATTTGGTTTTCTTTCTCTTTTTCCCCTTTTTCCTTAAACTGATCAAACAAAGGTTTATCAATTAGATTGGCTTTTATCATAAAACCAATTTAGTTTGATTTATTAACTTTATAGTTTTCTTAATTTCAATTTTGTTCATTTCTCTTTTGATTTTCTGAATTTCTAATTTTGTATTTAATTGAAGATTTTTAATTTTTTTCCAACTTTTTTAAATTCATTGATCTCCTCTTTTATAGAATCCAAGTAAGCATTTAGAGACATAGCATTTGCCCAGTAACTGCTTTGGTGCATCCTACAAGTTTTGGTAAGATGTCTCATCATTTTCATTGTCTTTGATGAAATTGTTGATTATTCCGAGAATTTGTTGTTTGAGCCACTCATTCTATAATATTAGATTATTTAGTTTCCAATTAATTTTTAATTTCTTTCAACTCTTTAGTTTATATATATGACATGCAATTTTTATTGCATCATCTGAAAAGGATGCATTTAAAATTTTTGCTTTTCTGACTTAAAGGATTTTATGCCCAAATATACAATTAAATATATGTTTATATATACATAATATATGTGTTATATACCAAAGAGAAAAAAGTATATTCCTTTCTATCCTCATTCAATTTTCTTCAGAGGTCTATCATATCTAACTTTTTCTGAAATTCTATTCATCTTCCTAACTTCCTTTTGTTTATTTTGTTCTTAGATTCATTTTATTCTGAGAGAGGGAAGTCAAGGTCCCCCACTAATATAGTTTTGCTTTCTATGTCTCCTGTAAGTCATTAGCTTCTCCTCTAAGAATTTTGATGCTATACTACTTGATGTTTAATATTAATATTATATGTTTAATATTAATATGACCTAATTGATTACATGATCTATTAAGTAGATGTAGTTTCCTTCCTTATTCCTTTTAATGAAATATATTTTTGCTTTTTGTTTTATCTGAGATCAGGATTGGTACCCCTGCTTTTTTACTTTAGTTGAAGCATAATATATTCTGCTCCAGTCTTTTATATTTATCTTGTGTGCATTTGTCTTCTTCAGATGTGTATCTTGTAAATACCATAAAGTAATATTCTGTTTTTTAATTTACTCTTTTACCCCTTTCCATTTTATGGGAGAGTTCATCCTATTTACATTCATAGTTATGGTTACTAACTCGTATTTCCCTCCAACCTATATTCCCCCCATTTTAAGCTCTCCTTTCCTCTTATTCCTCCTCACCAATTTTTTAAGGATTTTTGCAAGGCAAATGGGGTTAAGTGGCTTGCCCAGGGCCACACAGCTAGGTAATTATTAAGTGTCTGAGACCGGATTTGAACCCAGTTACTCCTGACTCCAGGGCTGGTGCTCTATCCACTGCCCTACCTAGCTGTCCATCCTCACCAATGATTTGCTTCTGTCTGTTGGCTCTTTCAATATGCCCTCTCTTCTAGCAGTCCCCTTCCCTTTTTTTTCTCCCTTTCCCATTTTACTTTTTTCCTTATTTGTGCTTTTATTTTGCCCTCCCTTTTATCAGCCTTACTTTTCCCTTAATTTCTCCTTTCCCTTCCTATTTCCCTGGAAGGTTGGATAAATTTCCAAACCCAACTGGGAATGTATGTTATTCCATCTTTGAGCCAAATCTGTTGAGAGTAAAATTTACTCAGTGTTCACCCTCTCTCTCTCTCTCTCTCTCTCCTTTCCCTCTAATTGCTCCCTTGTGCCTCTTTGTGTTTGTTAATTATCCTCTAATTTCTTCAAGTATAATCCTTCCACTCAGGATTTAATTGTTGTTACCTGTCTTATACCCATACCCTCTCTCAAACTATACTCCTTTCAACTATCTTTTTTGTTTGCTTTTTTTTTTCAAGGCAGTGAGGTTAAGTGGCTTGCCCAAAGTCACACAGCTAGGTAATTCTTAAGTGTCTGATATTAGATTATCCAGGACTGGTGCTCTATTCACTGTGTCACCTAACTGCCCCTCTTTTAAGCTATCATGAAAGAAGTAAATCCTCATAGATTGTTGATTGATTTATTAGAATCATCACATCATAATCACTTCTTACCCATATACTTTGCACAAATACATTTCCTCCAAAAAGTATGCACTCCCCCCAACTATCCCAATAAAAATACAACCTGCATGAGCTAAAGGTTTGATTACTTTACAGTCAATTTATACCCACATCCCACTCTAAGTATGCTCCTTTCAACTTTCTTAAGAGAAATACAATTCTGGACTTCCAGCCAAGATGGCGGAGAGAAGACATGCACAGTTCTAAAGCCTCTTGATCTTTCCCCATCTGTCACATGAAACAAACCTCTTAAAAGAAATCCAACCCACAAAACCTAGAAAGAAAAGCCAGGAGAAAGAACATCTATCTCAGGATTTGTCTCCCGCAGCAGCGCTGGCTGAATTCGGGCAGGTGAGTCTGGGCTCAGAGGGAGGATCAGCCCCAGATTAACCAGATTAACAGCTGAATTGGAGCTGGGAGTCTGAGGGCCCAGGAGCTGTGGGCTGGATCAGCAGTGGGGCTGGATGGCAGGGGCTTGAGTCAACTAGGGAGTAGAGGCACTGGTGTTGGGGCTGTCCCCCCAGAGCTTGAGGACAGGTCTTGGGGGAGCGTTCTGGTGCAGGAGAGCTGCAGACACCATCACTGTGCTCCTCTGGTCTGAGGAACTCAGAGTCCCATTACAGCTCAGACCTCTTCCCAGAGCAAGCAAATGCAAACTACTTATGCCTCAGGCCCAGGTGTGTGAGCAGAACCAGCCTAGTTGACAAATCACCTCAGGCCAGGGTAAAGCCCACCATTGATTGAAGGCAAAAGAATTCAATAGCTCCAACTCCTCCCTTCAAGCAAAGGGAGAAGGCCTCAATCAAGGTCACAGGCAGTCCAGAGAAATCAACCAGCACCTCCTACTGGCCAGCCAGAGAAATTGCACTCAGTGAGTAAAGCCTTTAGCATCCCAAGCCCCTGTGAACCAGTCCCTCCCCAACTCAAGGTCTTAGCAAAATGAAGAAGGGTCAGAGGAAAGGTGGATCCATAGAAACATTCTTGGAAGGGAATGACCCTAACTCAGAAAGACCTGGAACCTCTGAGAACAATACGATCTGGTCTTCAGCACAGAAAGACTTCCTTGAAGAAATAAGGAAGGAGCTTAAAAATTAACTGGAAAATTTGGTAGAGACAATTAACACCTTGCAACAAGAAAACAAAACCTTAGAAAGTACAATTGGACAAATACAGGAGAATAAATCTCTCAGATCATCAATTGGACAATTACAAAATGAGAATAATTCTCTCAGATCCTCAATTGGGCAAATGCAAAAAGAAAATAATTCTCTCAAAACTTCAATTGGTCAAATGGAAAGCTCTTTCAAAAGTAGAATTGACCAATTGGAAAAGGAGTTGCAAAAAGGTTAATGAAGAAAACTCTTCCCCCTCAAAAAAGAATGGAGTATACAGAAACTAATTACTCCATGAGACAGCAAGAGTCAGTTAAACAAAATCAAAAAATAGAAAAAAATAGAAGAAAATATAAAATACTTCATCAACAAAACCACTGAACTTGAGAATAGATCAAGGAGGAGCAACCTAAAAATTATAGGACTTCCTGAAAACATTGAAGAGAAAAAAAACCTGGACTTAATAGTAAAAGATCTAGTGATGGAAAACTGCCCTGATATCATGGAATCAGAGGGCAAAGTAGTTATTGAAAGAGTACATTGGGTGGCTCGGTGGTGTAGTAGATAAAGCACCCGGCCTTGGAGTCAGGAGGACCTGGGTTCAAATCCGGTCTCAGACACTTAATAATTACCTAGCTGTGTGGCCTTGGGCAAGCCACTGAACCCCATTTGCCTTGCCAAGAACCTAAAAAAAAAAAAAAAGAGTACATCGATCCCCACCAGAAAAAGATCCTAAAATGAAAACACCAAGGTGGCCAAATTCCAGAACTATCAAATAAAAGAGAAAATCCTGCAAGCAGTCAGAAAGAAACAATTTAAATATCAAGGAGCCACAGTAAGGATCACACAGGACCTGGCTGCATCAACATTAAGAGATCGAAGGGCTGGAATGTGATATTTTGAAGAACAAGGGAACTTGGAATGCAGCCAAGAATCTACTTTCCAGCAAAGCTGAGCCTTCTCTTCCAGGGAAAAAGATGGACATTTAACGAAATGGAAGAATTCCAAAAATTCCTGATGAAAAGACCAGAGCTAAACAGAAAATTTGGACATCAAACAGGAGGTTCAAGAGACACATGAAAAGGTTAAAAAAGGGGGGGGCAGTAAAAGGAAAAAAATACTATCCAGTAAGTTGAAACTGGCTATATCCCAGCATAGGGAAAAAGATTCTCATAAATCTTGAGAATTGTAACTCTAACAGAGAGAACGTACCTAGCCAGAAATGAAAGACTATTTGGTCTTCTTATTGTAGAATATTAGAGCAGTTTTCCATGATAATTTCCTGAAAGATATTGTTCAGACTCTTTCTCTGATTGTGGCTTTCAGGTATACCAATAATATGTAAGTTATCTCTTCTGTATCTGTTTTAGTTAGTCACTTTTCTTTTATTTTTTCAGCCTTTTGGTTTTATTTGATGGAATCCTGGTATCTCATAGAATCATTAGATTCTATCTTTCCAGTTTAAAATTTTAAGGTTTTATTTTCTTTAGTCAGTGGTTGGGACTCTTTTACAAGATGATTAATTTTCCTTTTTGATGAGTTCATTTGGTGAATTTTACTTTTAAAAGAATTGATTTCTTTTTCATTTGCCCAATTTTACTTTTAAAGTTATTGGGGGCTTTTTTAGACAAATTTTCACAATTCTCCTTCATGATTTTCATTTCTTTTCTCAGTTTTTCTTCTTCCTTTCTTCTTCTTCAGTTTTTAAAATCTTTTTTGAGGTCTTCCAAAATCTTTTTGAATTTGTGACCAATTCATAATCCCGTATCGGCATTTTTGTCATTGCTTTCCTCTTCTGAGATGACTTTTATCATCCTTATCTGCATGGTAGTTTTCTATGATTAGTACTTTTTGTTGTTGTTATTCATTTTGATAGTTGAGCTCTGCTCCTAGGGCATAGGGGCTAGAGTCCCAAGCTTTCTGTGCTGGTGACTGAACTTGATCCCTGGTTTACCGCTCTGGGGTTTCAGGTACTCACAGTTTGTTCCCTGTATTATGATAGTTTATTCCAGTCCTGCCTTCTACACCAGAGTTCCTGGGCATGATCTCTGTTTTCTGAGCTCAATTTAGGACCCTCACTGCTGACCTACTGTGCCACTGGACTGTTGAGCCATGACATAAGCTGAACACAATGAATAAGAACCTCCTGGTGGTTCTTATTTCCAGTTCTCCCACTTACACAGATTTATCCGATAAATTTACACAAATTTATCTGATAAAAGGATCAGAACCAAACAGAAAAGACAGATCTTTTCTTAAGTTTCTCTAGGATATCTTGAGTTGAGGACGTGTTTCACACTAGGGCTTTTTTATTTGCTTTTTTTGGGTGGCATCTGTAGCTTTATGGTCTGCTTACAGACTTCTTTTAAAGTTGTTTGGGGAAAAGCTCTAGGATCTTCCTAGTTTTACACCACCATCTTGGTTCTACCCAGGAAGTAACGTATTGTCAATATTCTTATAATTGGACTCCTAATTTAGAAATAAACTGCAGAGGCAGCTAGGTGGCACAGTGTATAGAGCACCAACCCTGGAGTCAGGAGGACATGAGTTCAAATTTGACCTCAGACACTTAATAATTACCTAGCTGTGTGGCCTTGGGCAAGCCATTTAACCCCACTGCCTTGCAAAAAACCTAAAATAAATAATTAAACAAGTAAGTTAACCAATTAATTAATTAATAAACCACAAATAATTTCAAAAGAACTCTCCCTAGACCTAAAGTCAACAGGATTTAGCCTTTGACAGGAATCTTCTCCAAAGAGATAATTGCTTTACAAGATAATCTACCATTCTAACAACAGATTATTGATTCTATTCTAAATATTTCAAAGCTTTTCTAAGTTTTCTAAACTTCCAAATTATTCTAAAACTTTCACATTTAAAACTTTCACATAATCAATCGATGAGTATCTTCTCTGAGGCTTCTCCTGTCTCACAGTAATATTAGCAATCCAAATATTATTTATTGCAGAGGAGTTTGTTTCTCCCAAAGAGTTTAATGTGACTTTTACAAAAGAAGAATATTCCAAGCAAAAAAGGCTGATATCAGATCAGAATAAAATTACTGTTAGATTAATGAGTTAAATAGATGAATTCATGAGAAAAAAACCATTTGGTAGAGAATTCAGTTGGGCTAGCCAAAACTGCTGCTTGACCTTTGGCACAATTAAAAGCTACCACAACCAAGATGTTTATTGCCATTTCTGAAAGAGTGACATGAGATAAAGTTGCCAATTGAATACTTAATTTAAAAAACTATGTTAGGAATATTTGAATATAAATAAATACAAATTCTCCACCTTCTTTGATTTCCTCTGCCCCTGGGTGGGGGGTGGAACATTGCTGGTTAGTGGTAGACTCAAATTGAATCTGAGGAAAACAATAATGGACAATTGCATCTTCAGTTAAAATTCAAATTGGATCTAGTGCAAGAATTGGAAGCACAACGAAATGAGACATTTTAATTAATTATAATTTTGAAAAGCATAGCATAACTATGGCAATGGTAATTATTCAAGTCTATTTTAGAGATATACCAGTGCAAACTATGCAAACAGATTTAAGCACATCTTTCTTGCTATATATAAAATGTTAAATAGTTTGCAGTATGTAAACACTATCAGCCACAGTATATTTAGTATAATTAAGCTGCAGAAGCTAACACTTAGCAAAATATTCTAATTTATACTACATGATGAGAAGATGAAGACAAAATACAGAAGAACACCAGGTCTTTTGTATCCTCTTTGAAACAGGTGTCAGTATTCATCAAAGCATATGTATGCTTGTATTTGGAAATAACTGTTTTCAAGTCTAAGAAGGGAGGGAGTTCAAGGGAAAAGTAAAGAAATGGAATAGAACAAGAGGTGGTCTTCACTAAGTGCTCACAGTGTATGTATTCCCTCCAATGGTAACCTAACCTATCCATGTTAAACTGTCCTTTGTAACTTAGGTCATTTCTTCTTAAAAGTTTGCCACAAAGGAATCCACCTAATATTATGAACCTTCTTTGCTCTGTTTTGATATCATCAGAATTCCAAAGAAACACATTAGCTATCCATAAGTTTTCCTTTCTTCTTGTCATATGACTAACTGTGAGAAATTTTCAAATGAATTCAATTCAATAGATGTTTAATGGTATTTATTATTTGACCTATGAAAATTCAATGTAAATGTTTTTTGTTTGTCTTTTTTTAAAGTAGGAATAGTTGATCATGCTTAAAAGATGAAAAAGCATTAAAATTCCTTGAGTGAAGGACAAAAATGTTTGGTTTCTTTTTTCAGTAGTTTTCATTAGTTCTTAATTTTTCATTAAATCTTTTTAAAAATTTCATTAGATCATGCAAACTCCTTTGAAAAACCAATTCGTGGGTTCCCACAAACTAAAAGGCAACTCTTATGAGATGCAATAGGTCTTCAGGACTACCAAACTTGGTCTATTATTTTCTGCTCCAGAAAGGCTATGGCCTCATATCCATGTTGTTTTGACAACAAAGCTAAAAAGAGTTTATCAAAACTAAATCAAAATGACAGTGTCAGTGGGATGGAAAATGCCCAAAGTGAAAATTAATAGAATTTACCATGGAGTAGTTTCTTCCATCTTCCTACTGATTTGTGAGAACTCAAGGTATTCCTGTTGTCAGTCTTTTCAAAGAATCAGCCCTCACTCTAGCCAGAATTTCTTAATGTTACAGGATGCTTTTATGGAACCTGCCATCTGGTGTGTGTTCAAGTGGATGGCCCAAGAATTCAGTCACCATCTATGATTTATTAGGTGTTTGAAATTTCTGCAAGATTTTTAGGCAAGGCATAAGGTATATGAATTCTGTTTTGTCCATTATGTTCATCCCGGAACCTGTTTGTTAAATTCATTTACTATGCAATCATGGCCACACTAAATTTGGAATTAATTTCAAGTAAGCTCTTTTTTTGACAGTTGGAATAATTTTGTAGTCTGCATTATCAAATTTTTCCCCTGTAAGGGTAGCATTTTATGTGTCTCTTGAGTGTCCTATAAACTCTCTCTCTTAATGGTATGTTCGTGGGATATTGATGTGTGATAGTACTGACACAATATGTGCTATTATCATGTTTTAGAGTTGTAAACCATTTTAAGCAATGTTCTTTGCCAACCTAAGCCTAGATAAGATAATATAACACTACTAATTCTATTGTTCTAATTAATCTAATTAACTTGCAACTAGATATAATATTGCACATTCCATTTGTCTATATTAACATTATGTAAACCTATTCTGCTTGTCCATGCATTTCATATGCAGTATTTTCTTTAATACCTCAAGGATTTTAGGCATTATAGGATGAAGAAATTTACTTCTGTAGTTTGGTCAAAAATTGTATTGGGGAAGAGGGAGAGAACACAACAAAAATAAAATTTAAATTATTGCAAATAGTTTTGAAATTTTGAAAACTCAGAGATATATTTGTTCATGTAAAAATAACAGAGAAAGAAGAAATATTGGAAGAAGAAGAAGAGGAGGAGGAAGAGGAGGAGGAGGAAGAGAAGAAGAAGAAGAAGAAGATGATGATGAAGAAGAAGAAGAAGAAGAATTGGAATGAGAGAGGGAAAGATACTTTGGAACAGGGAGAAAAGAGAAGAAGAGAGGAAGAGGGAGGAGAAGAATAGAATGAGAAAGGCAGAGAGGGAAAGAGAGAGAGAGAAGAAGAAAAGAGAGGGAAATAGGAGAGGAACAAGTAATATGGAAGATAGAAAATTAATCTTACAAGTCAGTAAGGACAGATTCAAGTGGTGTGTCTGGCACATATGAACAGCATGTAACTCAAGAAGCTTTTTAAACCATTGCCCCAGGCAGGCAACTTTCAAATTCTAAGAAGCTATTTTGGTAGAGAAAGTTGCTTTTAAGCAGTTTCCTTCATGGATAAAATCACATCTGATCACTTTTTATTTATATATTTTTAATTTATATATGCACATGCACATGTATATGTTATATAAAATATTATTCATATTGATATCAATTATTTTATTTAACACAGAACCACAAACAACCTTTTAAATGAGTAGGGTAGGCATTATATCAATGATGTTACTGATTAGAAACCTGACATTAAAGATGGTAAGATACTTATCCAAGATTATTCATCTAGAAAGCAGCAAACTTAGGATTTAAATGCAAGCACTTTAACTCTAAAGATAATTAATGGATTCAATCTTCTACACAAAGTTGTTTCTCTTTAAACTAATTGTGCTTCCTTTTATTTCTTTTTCTCATTCATTCATTCTTTCTTTTTACTATTATTCCTTGTTCTCTTTTCTCTACTTTCCTCCCTACCTCATTCCTCTCTCCACATTCCCCTTTTTTCCCACACTTCTCTCTTTTCCTTCCTTCTTTCATTTGTTTGTATCACTTAAGTTTGTAGTGTCCAGTAGAGTAATTTCAGTGTTTCAAACTTGTGAAAGGTGAATTACTCATGTAGCAGCTAGGCAACAGCAAATCAAGCGGATGATTACATTAGATAACAGCTGGTTTCTGATCAAATGAAAAATCTGAATATATTAAACCAGACCTAAAATAAGAATCCATAAGTTTGTGGAAAAAAGAAGATAGAGATGGAATATTGTCAAAGTTTATAAAATCACAAATGCTATAGGGATAGGGTGAATAGAGATAGAAAACCATAAAATAAAAGTCCCAGCTATGCTACTAACTTACTCTATGGCCTTAGGCAAACTGATATTTTTAAAATACAGATCAGATCTTGTCATTCGTGTCATCAAAAATTTCTATTCTATTGCCTCTAGGATAAAATATACTTGTCATTTAAAGCTCTCCACATCTGATTTTCACCTGCCTTTCCATGTCTATGTCATTCTAATTACATTTCCACAGATACTTTACCATGTGTGGAAAGTTTCCTCACCTCTGCTTCATAGAATCCCTTACTTTCTACAAAACTTAGCTCAGGAACTCCTTCTACATGAGGGTCTGTTCTTAACAGAACTAGTCTTAGAGTCTTCTCTGTGTTTTACTCATCTGGTTACATGATGATTCCCTCAGGAAGATGAAAGGTTCATAAGACCAGGGACTTTTTAAAGGAGTTCAAAACCTACCAGGAATAGCAGTGAATGTGAGTTTAAGGGATATGGCAGGACAAAATGAAAGTTGTTGCTTTGGGGGTTGGTTTTTATATAAGAATAGAGATAATAAATGGGAATTTTTGTAGGCAAAGAGCAAAGAGTCAATGAGAACTAAACAAGGAGAGATTGGAGAAGAGAAATAGTGGTCAAATATTTGAAGGAGCATACTTTGGGGGAAAGGGGGGGAATACACTGAAATGAGATCAACAGCACAGGTAGAGGTGGTGACGTTATAAAGAAGAAGGATCACATCTTCTTCCTCAGAGACTAGAGAGAAAAAATAAAAGAATAAGGGATGATGCAAAAAAAATTGAGGTATTATAATAAGGGGGCAAAAACCATAACATATGACCTCAGTTTTCTTCATAAAGCCTGAAGACAAAGTTCTCTCCTGAGTGGTCTCACTTAAGGGGCACTTGAGGGTACTTGAATTAGGCTTTCCTGGAAGAAAAATAGACAATAAAGCATACATATAAAATTTGTTTTCTGTATAACTATAAGGAGCCAGTGAGATTAAACAAAATAAATTATACTAAACTCAATGAGCATACTTGGATATCTGCCCATCCTTTACCTTGCCAATAAGATGCAAGTTGTCTTATACCATATATCTTTTTTCCAGCAGATTGTCCCCTCAATTTTAATTGCTTTCTCATTTATGCAATTATACTCACTTCTTCATTTATAGTTGATGTTGGGGGAGGTAATGAGTATGTACATTAAGAATTAGATATTAGTTGTGTTATGTTGATAGACTATCACTTTCTTGCCTTGTTAGGGTTCTTAGTATCTTAGATCATGGAGAATCTAAAATGATTTTATCTTTTGCAGATAATTCTTATGTTGAATAGATTTGAGAAATTGTGAGGACAGGAGTAAATCTTCCACCTTGTTGGTCACAGAATCCAGAAGCTTCAGGATTATGGAGTATATTTAGAACTTAAAGGTACCTACATCTAGTAAAAATTTTTAATTTCATAGATGAAGCTAAGTTTAAGTGATTTGATCAAAGACATTCTAGTAGTAAGTTAACAAAGGTGAAATTTGGATCTGGGTCCTCTCAAAGTTAGTACTCTTTTCCATTGTAATTCCAAAGCTTCCTCTTGAATAAGGAAGTCTCTAAATCATTTCTGAAGAACACTACCACACCACCTGGTTATGTCATATGAAGAGTTACAACTCCTCAGGTCTTAGAAAATATCCCTACTCCACAGCTACTACATATAGAGCATAATTCAGGTTTTTGAGATTTTTAATTATAAAAATGCTCTCCTTTAAAATACACCTTAGTGTTAATAGTCAGGGATTAAACATCACTTAAATATTTAAGAACATATTTGGATGTTTGACCATGGTCATTATGTTCATGATGTCAGAAGCCTTTATAATTATTCTTGGGAATTTTATTATTATTAACTGATACTCCATTAGTGTTTGATTTTTTTTTTGGAAGGCAGATAGTACCTCCATTCTTTTGGCAGTGCTAAAAAAGCAAGCAAGCTATAGACTCGGAAATGAAAGAAGAAAATTCTGTGATCAAACTTAGTTGAGAAGGAATGGACAAGATAACAATTCATAGAATTTCCAAGTTTTCCTTCCCTTGGTACTTTGTTTTCCTTGGTAAGACTAAAGATGGATGTAGGATGCAGAGAATCTGATGGCAGTGGTTTTTCCTTTAGTGGAATGTTTATACCAAGCTGAAAATTTCCTTGAAATCCACATTATCTTGCAAGTCCTCATTAAATATTATTCCCTCTCTTGATCAAAATTATCTGTTTATTCAGTGGTGTTTAGTCAACCAAGAATACTCTTGTTCATACTAAAAGATCCAAAACAAGGATTACCTTTATAAGGAATTTGTTGTATTAATAATAACCCTCTTTTACAAATCTGGGTAACTTTGTAGCTGACAATAATGAATATTTCTATTTAATATCTTAGCATTTTGGAACTGGATGGAATCTTAAAAAATTCTAATATCATCATCTCCTTTACCAAGGAAAAAGGTCAGGTCTATAGAAATGAAATGATTTGTCCAGGGTCATTTGTTTGATTCAAGGCTACAATCCAGTTATATAGGCTTCCAAGCTAATTCTATTTCACCTATATCAGATAGAACAGTACTTCTTCAGTTGACTAGGTGATGCAATGGGCTTGGAGTCAGAAACCCAAAGTTCAAATCTAGCCCCAGATGTTTACTAAGCAAATCATCACACCTCAATTTTTTCAAATGGAAAATGAAAAATAAAAATAACATCTCCAGGATTATTGTGAGGATAGAATGAGATTATAATTGGAAAGTTCTTAGCACAGTGTAGGAAACATACTAAGTGCTACATGAATATTATCTATTATTATTATTTTTCAGCAATTCTACAATTCATTATTCAATGCATTCACTATCTGATTACTCTAAAACACCAGTGTCTTTGTGATCCTGAGTGACATGGACATTCCCTCCAATGATACAGATTATAATCAGTACAAATCTGAACAACTTGTTCCCTAAAAAGTGATCCTAGCACCCACTATCTTTTATTCTTCTTCACCCTCTTCATGTATTCCATATTTGGCAGGTGGACGTGTGATGTCCTAGAAATGATGTAAGCTCCTCAAAGACAAGAATTGTTTCTTTATTGTCTTTCTATTCCCAGCACTGAGCACTGAGTCAATCACAGAATCACTATTAAGTTATTAACCAATGCTTGTTGATTGATAAATTACACTTTTTAAAAGTCTAAATTCTATTTCTGTGAAATATATTTCAGTCACTGAAATATACTGAAAGAATTGTGAGATTGTGGTGTATCAAGTCATTAAGGAATTGGATAACTCCATCCTGATCCACAGGCTAAAATTTGTTGCAAGAAATAAGGGGTCTTGGGCAGCTAGGTGGCGTAGTGGATAAAGCACCAGCCCTGGAGTCAGGAGTACCTGGGTTCAAATCCGACCTCAGACACTTAATAATTCCTAGCCGTGTGGCCTTGGGCAAGCCACTTAACCCCATTTGCCTTGCAAAATCCTAAAAAAAAAAAAAAAAGAAAAGAAAAAGAAATAAGGGGTCCTTTGATATTATAAAGAGATATCAAAGATCAAAGAATCCTTGCTTTGAACCTCTAAGTAATTTTAAAGGTCATCTAGTTCAATCTCATCATTTTAAAGGAGAAACTGAAGGCTACTGGGGTTAAGTGATTTGGCCAATACAAATAATACTGATAGAAATACATCTAAGCCAGTGTGTTAATTTTGATGTTCTTATAGAAGGTTTCAAAACATGAAAAAGAAGAAAATTTAAAACAGCTGCTTTTGTGAAAAGGCTATATTCATTAAAATATGCTTACATAGAAGATATTAAATTATGTTTATTATCTCATTTTTAATCTCTGGAATAAAACATTTAGCAGAATAAACTGTCTGAGCTTAAGGTGAGTGGGGGGAAAGATGACCATTGTCTGAAGTCAAGCATGAGTCTTTGGGTGAAGATTGTATGGAAAATACATATATCTTTTCAACCCCATTTGCCTTCTTAGTAATCACTAGTAAAATTTCTTTTGAATATGAAAAACAGTAATATATCATCACTAGTGCTTAAAATTTGTCAATGATTTTGAGCCGTTTAGGTATCTAAGGTGTCATAACTAGAGCATGAATGAAGTCAAAAGAACTTTCAGAGAGGGAGATCCCACTCAACCTTTCAGATGCCCATTCTATTTTAGGAACAGTGATAAGATGTTTTTTATATTAAAAATGAATGTATTTCTTGTCAATTTCCACATATAGCTCCTGTATCTGCCCTCTTGGAATGTAGTTATCTTAATGTTTGTACCAATTGGAAATTTCCCTGAATTTCATGTGGACTTTAATACTGATTAGGTCAAAACTGACCCAAAGGGGGATAAATTTTGGAGCTGGACCTATGATACAGAGAACTCCCATCATTGCAATCTCTTCTAGTTCAAGTTGGCATCTTCTTTTCAATATGTCGTCTTAGAGAATTGTCCAGGACATTGAGTTGTGAAGTATCACACACACGGGGTGAAAAAAAAATCATTTGAATAGTTTTTTCAGATTTAAATTCTGTACATGCTGTTGAAGTAAAGTCTTTTTAGATCTCATTCCTGTTCATTGAGTATATGGTTATTTCATTTTGTTTTTTAGGTTTTCACAAGGCAAATGGGGTTAAGTGGCTTGCCCAAGACCACACGGCTAGGTAATTATTAAGTGTCTGAGACCGGATTTGAACCCAGGTACTCCTAACTCCAGGGCTAGTGCTTTATCCACTGCACCACCTAACCACCCCTGGTTATTTCTTTAAATGTCTTTTACTCCTTCCCCTCACAGAATTTTCAGAGTTATTCTAATTCTCTAATATCAATGATTTTTACACGTGAAATGTGAATGCAGCAAACACTGCCTTTACTGTAGGGAAAATATGTGTTTCATATTCACAAGTAAGTTCTCTGTTACCTTCTATATCTCTTGGTAAAATGGTATGAGTTATTAATTTTGTTTTACTCTGAGTATGATAAAAGTCCTATTTTGTTAATGGATAAGGTCATGGATAAGGTCACAGAGATGATCTACTGAGAAGCAATTTTTGTCTTTCTAACCCAGAGATTGCCATATTTGAAGAAAGATCTTAGTTTCTAAAGAATATCTGCATTGACACAGCAATAAGTGTAAAAGTCCTTTTCTGTACTGTTTAAAAGCTACTTTACAACTCAATTCTGTGCTAGTTGAAGAGATTTGGAATTCTATTTTGCCAAAAGATATTGAATTCTCCAAATTCACAAAGTTAATGACTAATTTCATTTTCATAGTTGTTCTAGTCATGAAATAGGTGCATCTTCATTCTAAGTTGTTCTCAGTCAAGGGTTCTAATGATGTCTCTGCACAAACTAGTGTAATTGAAGTCTTCCAATCAGATAGCCTTCAGTTTCACAAGCAACTCTCTGACAGCTCTGCAATCAGACTCCATAGTTTTTTTTTTCCTTACTCTGAATGTGGATGGTATTTTCCATAACAGGTCTCTTAGGATGGTCCTTAATCGCTGACTAACTGATCACATTGATAACAAAAATTAAAGGAAGTCATAAGATTATCTCAATAGATCCTGAAAATTTGACAAAATTATTTCACAAAATAATCACACAGTGTGATTATTGAAGAAAGCATCAAACCCACCCCACCCCCCAAATCACCCTCCTGTCAGCAAGACATTTATTTTATTACTGCTGACAGGAATTGTGCCCAACATCTCATATTGTTAATTGGTCTCCTAGTTATCTCACTTCACTCAACATCAGTTCATGCAAGTCTTTCCATACTTTTCTCAAATTTAGCCACTCATGATTTCTTACAGATTACAGATTCTTACAGATTACCATAGTAATCTATAGCATTCGTATATCATAATTTGTTCAGCCATCCCCCAACTGATGGCCATCCCCTCAATTCCCAATTCTTTGACACTACAAAAGAAATAATATATTTTTGTATGTGTGAGACTTTTTTCATTTTTATGATCTCTTTGAGATATAGACTTTAATATTTTTTAATCAAAGAGCATATATATATATATATAAATATGTGTGTATGTGTATATGTATATATGAATGTACATATATACATATATAGTTTTATTGACCTTTGGACATAGTTCCAAATTCCTCTCCAGAATGGTTGGATCAGTTCACAACTCCACCAACTGCATTAGAATCCCAGTTTTCACACATCCTCCCCAACATTGATCACTTTCCTCTTTGTTATCTTAGCCAATCAGGTAGGCATGAGGTGGTACTTCAGAGTTGTTTTAATCTGCTTGTTTCTAATCACCAAAGATTTCGAGGACTTTTTCATATGACTATAGATAGTTTTAATTTCTATAAACTAGAAAATGTCTGTTCATATCCCTTGACCATGTAACAACTGGAGAATGACTTGTAATCTTATTTGATTCAGTTCTCTATATATTTTAGAAATTAATACATTATCACAAACACTAGCTGTGAAAATTATTTCTCGGTGTTCTACATTCCTTCCAATATTGGCTGCTGTGCTTTTGTTTGTGCAAAATCTTTTTAATTTAATATAGTGGAAATTATTCATGGTGCAATTCATAATGTTCTCTAGCTCTTGTTTCATCATAAACTGCTCCCCTCTCTGTGGATCTGACAGATAAAGTATTTCATGTTCTCTTAATTGGTCTTATTTTTATATCTAAATTCTGTACCCATTTTTGATCTTATTTTGCTATAGGGTGTGAGATATTAGTATATGACTAGTTTTTGCCACACTATTTTTTCAGTTTTCCCAGAAATTTTAATGAGTTCTTATCCCAGAAGTTAGTGTCTTTGGGTTTAACCAAACAGTGTATTATTATAGTCATTACTACTATTTCTTTTGTGCCTAATCTATTCCACTGATCTTCTTCTCTATTTCTTAGCCAATACTTGACAGTTTTAATACTGTTGCTTTATTATATAATTTTAGATATGATAGTTAGATCACCTTCTTTTGCATTTTATTTAATTAAGTTTCTTGATACTCTTGACCTTTTGTTGCTCCAGATGAATTTTGTTATTATTTTGGTTATTAACTTAGTCTGACATCTTTCCAATTATTTAGATCTGACTTCCTTTATTAAAAGTATTTTGTAGCTCTGTTCATATAGTTTTTTGGTTTGTCTTGGGAGGTATATTTCCAAGTATTTTATGTTGTTGACAGCTACTTTAAAAGGAATTTCTATATCTCCTGCTTTTGGACTTTGTGGGTCATATATAGAAAAGCTACTGATTTATGTGGGTTTATTTTATATCTTGCTACTTTGCTAAAATTAATTGATTCATGTAGTTTTTGGTTGATTTTCTAGGGTTCTTAAAATATACCATCATATCATCTGCAATGAGTGAGAGATTTATTTTCTCATTGCATATACTAATTCCTTCCATTTCTTTTTGCTAAAGCTGATATTTCTAATACAATATTGAATAATAGAGGTGTTAATGAGCATCCTTATTTCACCCTGATTTTACTGGGAATGTTTCTCACTTATCCCCATTACATATAATACTTACTTATCATTTTACATAGATACAGTTCATTATTTTAGGGAAAACTTCATTTACTTCTGTGCTCTGTAGTGTTTTTACTTAGAATGGGTGATTATTTTGTCAAATAATTTTGTCAAATTTTCAGGATCTATTGAGATAATCATATGATTTCTGTTAGTTTTTGTTATTTATGTGATCAATTTAGGTTGATTGTTTTCCCAACATTGAACCACCCCTGCATATGGCATAAATCCTATCTGATCACGGTGTAGTATCCTGGAAATAATTTGTGATCTTTTGCTAAAATGTTATTTAAAATTTTTGCATTAATTAGTATATTACTTTCTTTGTTTTGGCTCTTCCTGGTTTAGATCTCTGCACCATGATGTTATCATAAAAAGATTCTGGAAGATACCTTTTCCCTTATTTTTTCAAATAGCTTATACAGATTTAGAATTATTTGTTCTTTAAATGTTTGGTAGAATTCATTTGCAAATACATCTGGACCTGGAGATTTTGGGGGGTGGGGGGGTTGATGATTTCTTCAATTTCTTTTTTTCTGAAATGGGTTTTTTAAAATATTTTAATTCCTTGTCTGTTAATCTGGGTAGTTTACATTTTTTCGAATAGTCATTCTTTTCACTTATATTGACAGATTTGTTGTCCTACAGTTAGAAAAATAGCTCCCAATTATTATTCAAGTTCCTCATCATTGAGAGTGACCTCAACCTTTTCATTTTTGATAATGGTAATTTGATTTCTTCTTTCTTTTTTATGCCAGATTAACTAACTATTTATATATTGTATTGTGTTTTTCATAAAACCAATGAAGTTTCATTTACTAGTTGATATTTTTATTTTTAATTTTATTAATTTCTCCCTTGATTTTCAAAATTTCTAATTTAGTATTTCTTTGAAGATTTTGCATTTGTTTGTATTGCTACCTTTTTTAAATTTGCATGTCCAATTCATTGATCTCCTCTTTCTCAATTTTATTCATGTAAGCATTTAGAGATACAAAATGTCCCCCATTAACTGTTTTGGCTGCATTCTATAAGATTTGGCATTTCTCAATGTCGTTGATGAACTTGCTGATTATTTATCTGATATGTTGTTTGATCAACTCATTCTTTAAAATTAGACTACTTAATTTCCAGTTAATTTTAGTTTATCTTTCCATGGATGTATTATTAATTTTATTGCATCATGACCCAAAAAGTATTCATTTAATATTTCTGACTTTCTTCATATAATTGTGAGGTTTCTTTGCTTTAATGCATGGTCAATTTTTTGTAGGTGCCATGTATCACAGAGAAAAAGATATATTCATTTCTATTCCCATTCAATTTTTTCCAGAAGTCTGTCACATCTAAATATTCTATAATTCTTTTTTTTTAGGTTTTTGCAAGGCAAATAGGGTTAAGTGGCTTGCCCAAGGCCACACAGCTAGGTAATTATTTAGTGTCTGAGACCGGACTTGAACCCAGGTACTCCTGACTCCAAGGCCGGTGCTTTATCCACTATGCCACCTAGCCGCCCCATAAATATTCTATAATTCTATTCAGCTTTTTAACTTCCTTCTTGTTTATTTTGTTCTTGGATTTATCTAATTATGAGAGAGGGAAGTCGAGATCCCTCACTAATAACTTTGCTGTCTATGTCTCCCTGCAACTCATTTAGCTTCTCTTCTAAGAATTTGGATGATATATCCCTTGATCCATACATGTTTAATATTGATATTGCTTCATTGCCTAGGATATTTTTTGAGAAGATGCAGTTTCTTTCTTACACTTTTTAATGAGGGCTATTTTTGCCTTTTCTTTGGGATCAGGACTGTTACCCTTGATTTTTTACTTCAACTGAAACATAATATATTCTGCTCCAGTCTATTAACCTTTACCTTATGTTTAACTCTCTGCTTTACATGTGTTTCTTGTAAACAACATATTGTAGGATTCTGGTTTTTAGTCCACTCGTCTATTCCCTTCCATTTTATGGGAGAGTTCATCCTATTCACATTTATGATTACTAACTCCGCTATTTCTCTCCATTCTATTTTCCCCATCTTTATCTTTCTCTTTCCTTTCTTTTTATCTCTCTTCCCCTATGATTTTCTTCTGACTGCTGTCTTTTGATCAGTCTTCCCTTTTATCATCCCTTTTTCCTTTGCTTATCCCTTTCCCCTTTTACTTTCTTTAAATTTTAACTTTATCTCTAACTTTACTTTTACTTTCACCCTCCCCTTTATCAGTTCCTTCTTTGATTTTCTTTCCCCTTCTCCACCCCCTACTTCCCTGTAAGGTAGTATAAAAATTTATACCCAATTGGAAATGCATGCATTCCCTCCTTGGATCAAATATTTTGAGAGTAAAATTTATCTGGTGCTCATACCCTTCCTTCTTTGTGGGGTGTTATTTATCCTCTAAAGTCTTATCGTGGTGGAATCTTTTCAGAACTATTCTTGTTTTAGGATATTAGGTAATTTTTCCATGATAATTTATTGAAAGATATTTTCCAAACTCTATTTTTGATCAAAGTTTTCAGGTAGACCAATAATTTGTAAATTATCTCTTCCAGAGTTATTTTTTAAGTTGTTCCTTTTACCAAAAAAGCACATTACATATTCTCCTTTTTTTAGGCATGTTGGTTTTATTTGCTGGAGTCTTGGTGTCTCAAAGAGTCATTATTTCCATTTGTCAAATTCTAATTTTTAGAGTTTTATTTCTTCAGTTAGCTTTTGTGTTTCCTTTTCCAGTTGTTTAATGTTACTTTTAAATGAATTTTTTCCCCTTTCCAGTTGGATACTTTTACCTTTTTGGTGAGTTTCTTTTTTGGTTTCCAGAGTCAATTTTACTTTTTGATAAGTTCTATTCATTTTCCAGTTAGTCATTTTTACTTTTAAAGAATTAGTTTTTGTTTTTCACTTTGTCAATTTTGCTTTTAATGAGTTTATTTCTTCAGCCAATTTTTCATAAATCTTTTGCATGGCTCTTATTTCTTTTCTCAGTTTTTCTTTTCCTTCTCTTCTTTTGTTTTAAAATTCCTTTTTAAGATCTTCCAAGAAGTCTTTTTGGATTTGAAACCAATTTAAAAACTCTTTTGAGACTTCACATGTAGAAATTTTGTCACAGTTTTCCTCTTCTGTTATCTTTTTATCATCTCTATCAAAATAGTAGTAATCTGTCATCAATGCTCTTTTTGGTTTTTGATTCATTTTGATATTTGAGTTCTATTCAGAGTTATGATCCTAAGTTTTTATTTGCCTCAGTTGGGATATGATCCATAGCATATCGCTTATTTATGGCATTGCTTATGTAGTGGTTTGTTACTTGTCTTAGGGTAGCCCAATCCAATCCCATCTGTTCTGAACTGGGGCTGGAACCCACACTGTTGACCTGCTGCAATACTGACTTGCTGAGGCTTGACCTGTGCTACAGTCTTGCTAAGAGCTTCCACCTTGTGGCTTTCCAGCTGTCCTGCTTATACTATATACTACTCTCCTTAAACTCATATGAGACAGACCTTTATTGAAGTTCCTCCATGACATCTTGAGTTAAGAACTTGTTTCACTCTTTTCTTGTGGCATCTGTAGCTTTATGGTCTGCTTAGAGGCTTCATTTAAAGTTTCAGGAAAAGTTCCAGAAGTTTCCTAGCTTCATGCCACTATATTGACTAATAATATATCATAGAAAATTTTGGAATATCCTCGACAAGGTCCATAAATCATAGAACAAGGTGGTTGTTACTTTTTCAGGCATGAAATAGCAGATAGAAACTGGGATCAAGAAAGGCACTGAGCAATGACCGCCAAAAAAAAAAGTGCCCCTGTTGGAAATCTTCAATCTCTAAGGCATCAGAAAAAAATAATCTTATTCAATTTACAATATCTATCTATTAGGAAGATTTTTTGAAACTATGAAAATTATAGTATTTATTCACTTAACAAATAATGAGAGAGCATCTGCTAACATAGAAACATTTAATATGGTGGTGTCAAAGTCAACTTTAAATGGGAACCATCAATCCTTACCTGAGGATTCCTATGGATCACATATTGATTTAGTTTTTTAAAATATTGTGTTATCATGCTGCAGATGCAGTAAGTGACCTTTGAAAGAACAACCCTAATCTCAACAAGGGTAGGATTCTTTGAGAAGTTCCCTCACCTGGCCCATTGAAGAATATTGTCTGTATGACTTCATAAGGCAATATGCCCTTGTGTCCCTTTCTGCTCTGTAATAGCAAATTACCATGATTATTCCAGGTGCATCACAATTTAGTTTGAGAGTGAGCCAGTGGATCAGAATAATGCCTATTGGTATATTTAACAGCTTTAAAAGAGAAATCCATTCTTCAACTAGAATTTTTGTTCATTCTAATCATGGCCAAAGCTAAAAGAAAATTTTGTTACTGATTAGTTTTGGACATGTGCAGTTTTAAAATGTTTTTTCAGAACTTTTGTTTACAACTTGTGTGGCATCCATCAACTAATCTGTTATAATGGAACCCATGTTCTTATAAAAAGATATTTTGATACAGGCTTAGAATCATAAAGTATAATTCTTGCCCCTTATAGACTTTCTAGTTTTTTTCCCTAATTATTAGACCTTTGTTGAATAGCCTTCTCTGTTACAATATTTCTGGTTTTTGCTTGCTCAATTGTTTTTCCTTGAGTTTTTGTTTCTCTTAGCTGTATAGCTCCAAGATACCAGCCTCAGCAGATGCCAGCCAGCTGCACAAGTCAATCATTCTTGGACCCTGCCTCAGTGAAGCCCTGTAATACATTTATCTCCAAATGGACTCAGAAAGGACCAGAAGAATCTGGTCCTGAATAATAATGGGGGGGGGATGATGCAAGGGAAGATGAAGAGAATTTGAATGTAACAGAAAGAATTTGGGTGGAGATTAAATTGACTTGAAGTAGGGAATTATGAATCTTAAAAGCTTCTTGGGGTGGAGACTCTCCCCATTCTTAGGATACCAATGATTCATTGTTTAATGCAAAATTTGTATCCTGATTTTCCTATGTCTTGTAACCTTTTAAATAAAATTTTGTTTTATTTCCAAAAAATTATTGTTATCTATGTTTTAATTACATTTTATTTTATTTTAAGAATATTTCCCAATTGCATTTAATCTGACTTGAGTCACATTATCAAAATTTGGGGTACAATGTAGTTGGTAACCCCTCATTGTTGACAACTGATCTAATTCATCTCTTTCATTATAAATATAACAAATTAGGAAATGGCCCAAGATCACTTAAAGGTTAAGTAGAAGATACAAAATTAGAACACGGGCCTTTATATTTCTATGTCTGCTTCTCCATTCTTCTTTCAATTATATTATAAAGCTCACAAGTAGTTTATAAAGTAATTGTGGATATCACCAATAAGTAACTATATTCCCACAGGTGATAAATGCACAAGTAAAGAAAAAACAAATGCTATCACAGTCCAGGGGACAGAGAATTTTCTCTTAACTGAATACTAAGAAAAGGGAGTATGAAACAAGAAGTTTTAATAAGGAAAAATATATTAGATTTCAACTTCAAAGGATGGGAATAATTTCAATTGAGGTTTCACAAAATTTTATAAGTTACAAGAGACATGAGGTCACAGAATGCAACCTCTACATGAAATATGAAACCTCTAAACAACCTTTTCAATGAATTGCTGTAGTCTCAATTTGAGGAGTTCTAATAGTAGTGATGGGAAAAATTGGGAGGAGTCAACTTAAGTATAGTTTAGCATTCTGTTTTTCTGAGACACGAATTCTTGAAAAAGAATAAAGTGGAGAAAATTCTGGAAAGATAAGTCAGAGCCTGATAATTGAAGGCTTTGAATGCCCAAGCTAAGGGGTTCAGAAATTATCCAGTAGACAATGAGTTGCCATGAAAAACTTTTGAGCAGGAGAGTGAAGAGATGAGTTATATGCATCAAAATAAATGATTTGTCAAGGCTGGATAGGATGGATGAGTTCAAAAAGAGCATGGAAGTAAGAATAGTTCTGATGGTAGTGCAAACCTACAGGTGAAATGTAACAAGGACTTGACAGTAAAAAACAGAAAAGAAAAGGATTGGCGTGTATGATATCTTGGGAATGAAATGATCAAGATTTGGTGATTGACTGATGTGGGGAGGAAGGAGAAGAGGATGCTAACAGCAATACTATGCTTACATTCCTTGTGAAAGCTGTTATGTGAGAAATGCCTGAATCTCTCAACCAAGTCTGTTAGAGGCCAGTGCTCTCTTTAACTAGGGATCTTTTCGGCAATGATCAATAGGATGCTTGGCAGGCTGAACCCTACTGAATAAACAGACAATTTTGCTCTAGAGAGACGAAGAGAGAGATTTAATGAGGTCTAGCAAACACATGGGCATTCAGGGAAATTTCTACCTCAGTACAAACATACAAATCCATCAAAATGACTTCTATAAATTGTAAATATAATTAAAAGTAACTACACATTCCTATGAAGAGGATAGAAATGGATTACTAATTGATGTTTGTTCTAGTCCCAGTCAGGCTGCTCTTGCAGCCACCATAAAAGAACCAACATTAAGACTCACAAGAAACCTTCTGTTCCTTTGCCCTTCAGATAGGGAACTAAAATAAAAAATTTATCCCTCAAAAGGACTATGTGTCTTAAACCCTGCCCACTACTTTGAATCTAATGAGGTAATAGTCTACCATTTTCTTTCTTGATAAACCTTCCTCCTTAGCACCTTAAAAGATTTGGAAACATCGGAACTTTGTATTCCAAGGATTATTCCAAATCTGAGGACCATTAGAGGTATACCCCATCCCATCCCCTTTTCAAAGGGTAAGTCTATTTTGAATTTTGAATCAAGAAGACCAACCCTATAACAACTAATCTAATTATATAGCTAACTTTGACCCACTTCCTGGAAATCTATTATTTTTGGCTGAAGACAAGGGAAGAAAGAATAAATTCTTACCCCACCAAGCACCACTCTACATAATGAGGAGTTAGCATGATTTCTTCTGATAATTATGGTACTGCCAAAAATGCCTTAGCAAACACATAGCAATCACAGATGACTCTAGGGACTTTGACCCAAATGAATGAAAGAATGATACTGTAGCTATATTCTTCAATTATAAGATAGATACATAGAAAGATAGATAAATAAATGCATGAATGTATGGATGAGTGGATTGATAAAGAATAGGAGAGAAAAGGCATTTTTAGATTTTACAAATCCATTTATGTAATTTAGATATGAGACCTACATATAAAAATTTCTCTCCAATTGTCTACTTTCCTTCTAATCTTAGCTACATTTGTTTTATTTTTATAAAAGCTTTGTTTTTTAATTTTAAGGTAGTCACACTATCTCTCTTACCACAGTGTTGTGAGGAAAGTTACCTTTTGTTGTTCAGGTGTTTTTCAGTCATGCCCAACTCGTTGTTACCTCATTTGGGATTTTCTTGACAAAGAAGCTAAAATGATTTGCCATTCCCTTCTTCAGCTCATTTTACATATAAGCAACTAAAGCAAACAGGATTAAGTGACTTGCCCAAGATTACAGATGTAATAATTCTTTGAAGGTATATTTGAATTCATGAAGAATTTTCCTGACCTCAGGCCCAGCATTCTATTCACTATGCCACCTAGCTTCTAGGTAAAAGATAATATTTGAAAAAGTACTTTGAAATCCTTAAGGTACAATATAAAACATAGGTATTATTATAAAATGTAAATATTAGATTAGATAATTATTAGCTAAATGTTTTTATACAAAATCATGATTGAACATGATCAAATTCTTTCAGCTATTGTGATAGGAATTCAAAAGTAGTATTAATGAGATCTGAGATGATTTGAAATGTGCATTGTAAGAAACTGCTTTGAAAAATTAAACATTTGAGAAACAAACTTTATTAAGCATCATTTTAATAAAAATTCAATTCATTTTATTTTGAGTCTATATAATTCAAACCAATTTGTGGGTGGTAATTTGAGAAAATAAATAGTTGTTCAAGATGAACTTTAAACTTTGAAAACATAGCACAATATTCTTATCTTTGAGATAGATTTCCTGATGTTTCAGATTCATCAAGAATATCCTGAATTGTTATTTTTAGAATCTTTCTGTGTCCTATAAAACACTTGCCATTTTATTCAAATACTAAAACTATAATTTTAATAAAAATTAAACTACCTAGTAATCTTGATTGAGTCAAAAATATAAATCTACCAATCCTAATATTCCAATCATATAGAAAATAAAAGCATGGTAATTCTATGATGTAACTACATGAGGTAGTTCAATATTCATAACTCAGGCTTTATTTGTATTAATGTGACTAGTCAACCAGAGCCAGACTTAAGAAATAGTTCTTCTCTGGCCAAGATATTAACTGAAAAGGAAAAATTATCTAAAGGTTTAAGATTATGATCACAGAGAAGATTTTAGGCTACTGAAAAATCTAGTTGGTAATTGGTTAAGGGCAAGAAGGAACATTTTATGATGGGAATACAATGGGGATGAAGAATTAGTTGGACAAAAAGCTCAAATCCCATAAGGCCAATGTGCTCATCTTTTTGTGGCAAAGCTAGTGTATTTGACTTATGCCGACTAATGTTTCCAAAGATGAAAAACTAGGCAGTTAGATAATCTTCATTTATAAGGTTTTTAAGCACTAGTTTGCAATTATAGAATTTAAAGTAAGCAGAAGTCTGCCTCCAGGGAATATTTTCTCACTTAAAAACATCCTCTCATCAATGAGAATGTGCAAATATCACGTCAAACCATTATGTTTGCAAACAGACTGCAACCAGTCACTACGTAAATAAAAGTGTCAGGATCTGAAGGAAAAGATTGTGCTGCCATACTTATTTTCTCCCAGACTGAAGTCATATCAAGCCAGAAACAAAGAATGTCAGAAAAGTCTATGAACACCCAATTTCCTTAAAATCAGGGTAGATGCCATACTTACCTGATATTTGGAGGAAGGGCATGCTCTCTTTATGTTTCATTTGAAGAGTTCATTTCTGAGAAACACACAATCAGGTATCTTTGACTTGTAATTTATTAATGGCTTTTTAAATGAGATCAATGAAGTTAGGAAATTGGATATTGAATATCAGTAGTTAATTTCTACATGATAATGAAGATGAAGAAATAAGAAGAATCATATTTTCTTGCTATTTTCCCCCAAATGGAAAAATTTCTCAAGTTCAAATGAAAAAAAATCATCAAAGAAAGATTGCAGTATCTATACTTTGTATATATTAGAATTCTAGATTTTGTTTGATTATGTGGATTCTCAGCACATTGGGACTATATTCTGTATTACAGTTTATACTTTTAACTCTTTGAACATGAATAAAATTCTGAAAGCAGCACTTGGTTGAGGGAAAATAAATTAAGAAAGGAATGTTCTTTGTTTTAGATGAATACTGAATATATATATATATATATATATATAAGTTTAATAGAGGTAGCTCAAGTTTAATTTGTCAAAAATATAGATTACTGAAGCAAGTTCATTTTTTAAAACATCTTTCTGTTTGAAAGACTATTCAACCAAAAAAGTTCAGCTGCATCTAAGAGCAATAGCAATCCAGATATTTTGTGTTCTCAAGTCATACTTTGCAATTCCTCCTATTAATGATAGCATCCTAGGTATCTACTTGTTAACCTGTTTGGCTCTAATTTGAGTTTTAGTGTTTTGCCATGCACAATTTTAAACTGGATAGAGAAAAAAATACTGAAATTCCTGATATAAAAGCCTTAATATAGGTGTAACTGGACAAACATTTCTCCTTTCTTGCTCCCCCCACCGATCCTCAGTCAGTCACCAAAACTATTGATGCTACATTACTGTCCTCTTTCTATTCATTTCCATTTTTACTGCCCTTCCTATCCTTCTTTACCCTAATCTAGGTCTTTATAACCACACACCTGGACTATTACAATAGTCTCAATGGGCTTTTTGCCTCTCCAGTCTCTTCAGTTGAATTTAAAGTAGGGGTCATAGAAACCTAAGGTAAAATTAAAAACTAGCCATAGAATTATCAAATCACAGACTTAGAGCAGAACACCTTAGGAATCTTCAAAGCCAATCCTCTCATTTCATGTAAGGAAACTGAGGTGAAGGAATGTTAAGTGACTTCTTAAGTTCAGACAAGAATAAAGTGACAGAGTTTCAGTTTAAATACAGTTCTCTGACTACAAATACAATATCCCCTCCACCACACCATGCTTAGAGAAACAGAACTAGAATGCTCTTGATGTGATCTCTGGTTCCAATAGGGAGCTATGGATATCTGTTGTCTTTGGCAATGCTGAATTTTCTACAAAGGGCTCAATTTCAATCATTTAGCTCAATGTTAAAAAAAATTATCAGCAAAAGAGGTGTAAAAGTGCATTGTGGGGCAGCTAGGTGGCACAGTGGATAGATCACTGGCCCTGGAGTCAAGAGTACCTGAGTCCAAATCCAACCTCAGTCACTTTCTAATTACCTAGCTGTGTGACCTTAACCCTACTGTCTTGAAAGAAAAAGTTCTTTGTGACTGTACAAAGAACTAGAAGATGAATACAAACATTCATTCATTTATACATTCAGCTTGGAACCAATACCATTCATCCATTCATTCATTCAATAAGCATTAAAGCATTAACTCCATATTAGGCACTGTATAAAGTACTGCGGAAACAAGGACAAAAATTAAACTGTCCCCATTATAAAGTAATTTTCATTATTTCAGGCGTCAGCAGCATTTTAGGGTTGAGGGGCAAAATGGGAAAGAAATGGAGAGAGTCAATCAGGAAGCAGTCCCTTGACCAACAAAATAACCTAATTTTTTGGTAAATACTTATTAAGTACACTGTATATGCATAGTACTATGTGGAAAAGCCTGACTCCTGTGGCTCTTACTCTTTAGTTGGGAAAACAACACACAAATATGTACCAAGATAATTCACAATGAAAAAGCACAATGAGAACCAAAAGAATGACAGAAAAATTATTCAATTTCAAAGGGGAAGCAATCCCTGTGGGATTGAAAGGCAAAGGAAATTCTCATGGAGTATGGTCCTTAGAAAATAGATAAGATTCTAAGCTAAAAGGGATTCTGGGAAGGTAAAATGACAAAAGCAAAGTAGTGAAGGCAATATTGTATAGCATTGTCTCTTGAAATGTAGCTCTATCAAGACAAAAGGGGAAAAGGCCTAGTGACACCATTATAATAATTATTCTTTTAAGCACCAACCAAGAACATGCAAAAGTGAAGGACCAAGATGTCATAGGATAGGAAACATCTTGTTCCTAATAAAAATGGAATTAGATACAAGAAATCACAGCAATTTTGATATGGCAGTAATTATCATTCAAAAATCATTGAGTTATAAGAATAGGGAATAGCAGTTTCCTCTGTCATAAATTCCCCATACTTTTTCATGCATTATATATGCTAAGAAAAACTGAATAATTTCAACATTATGTGGCTTGAACTTTTATATACAGTAATTTCACTTTCATTTTGATTATTAGGCAAAGAAGATAGATGTTTCAATTAACCCAATGATGCCACACCATGGCATCATTGGAAGGAAGCACTGCATAATTAATTGGATGATTGAATGGGTACCTAATGTTCAGTAGAGTATATATATACTCTATCTCTTGCTTCTGAGATTTTGCACAGACTATCTTCCATTATCAGAATGCAATCTCTCCTTACCTTTGTGTTTTGTAATACATATTCTCTTCAAAGCTCAACTAATATGATACTTATAACAAGTCCTTCTCCAATTCCTTCTTCCCATTCCATCCTAGAAATTACTTTGTGTGTGTATATATATATATATATACATATATATAATTCCTTACAGTAGAATATAAACTCCCTAAAAGTAGTTGTTTTTTTGTGTGCATGTGAATACCTGTGTGCCAAACACCTAATACAGTGTTTATATTTTGTTACTTAATCAAACTTTGCTGAAATGAATTGAACCTGTATGAATCAGAAAATTGAGAAATGAGGGACAGAGAGTAGTGTGAAGTTTTAATGTTTACATATTCTTCAGGTTCCAGATCTTAATATTGTAACATGCTAAGCAATTGGCTCAACTTAATAGCTTTCCCCACCCCCACAATTGAATTGATTCCAGATGGTAATTGAATCAATGATATTTACCAGATATAATTTGGAACTTGCAAAATGTCATGAGAAGATTTTGCATTTTTACAACAGTAGCCAAAGACGTAAGATAGTTCTTCTCCATGCCAATGCTGTTTTAAAGAAGACTTCCAGTAAGTATCATAGCTGCCCACTGCAGTCTAATGATTGTGAACTGAGTGTGTAGGAGTTGGCTCATTGAAGAAATAGCTAATTCAATCTGAAACCCCAAGGGGGTGATTGCCAGTGACCCTTCTGAAATTTTGAGACATTCTTTTTCTTCCCCCCTAGGGTGATCAGCAAGACCCACATTAATGGAATATCCATCAACAGGCATGACCTTGGAATGTTCCTTAAAGGCACAAGGATGAATAATTTCTCATGCCTGCACATGGTCTTCGTTATTAGATCACCAGTCACCTGTACAGAAATTCTGCATTCTGCATATTTACAAAATAGGCATGTATTTCTGCCTATCTTTGCACATGTGTGAGAGTATACCTGAGTTTTGCAGGAAAAAAAACAACACCAATCTGATTCTTTTCATATGGACTACTGAAAAAAATTAATAGCATCATTTGCTATGCAACCATTTATCTCTCTGACTTTTGTATTGTTTTGTCCAGAATTATGAAAATTGTTTCATTCCTGAGGGATATTAGATCTTCTCTTTTGCTTTTTTGAACTTTCTCAGATATTAAACTCTCCAAAGAAAGGTAAGGGGGAGAGGATAAGGCAAGGCCTGCCAAAAAAAGTGGGATTTCTTAAATATATATTAAGTTTTCTTCCTTCCTTTCTGTTGAAAAGGTGTTTGAATCATCACTACAATATCTAATTAAAAGTAAAAATAAGTCATATTAACAATGCTCAATTAAGATTTCAAGCACCCAAAAATTGTAGATGTGAGATTTGCTGTCTCTTTAGTACAAAATCCTTTCTGTCCCATCAGATTCCTCTAAAACTGCATCTTAAGCACATTTTTATTTATGTATATGAGGAAATGAAACATACAACCTTTGACATATCTGAGAAAGCAAATGAAAAATATCTTCTCTACTAGGGAAGTTCACAACTTAAGCATTTACCATCTTTGGATTTCCTCAAAAATGTGAAGAGCACCAAAATAAAATAAACATTAACCATTTCCAACTTTTTGTACAAGACCTGGGGAGAATACAATGAAAAGTCTATTGGGTAGTCTTTTTCAAGAGTTTCAAGATTCTAAAAGCTTCTGCAGATAATAAAAAGAAAGAAAATTGCATTTAGCATCATTTTGGTTTCCTGAAAATATGAAACTTTATAAAGCAGAGACTAACTAGCATGTTTTTGACAATCTCAACAGGGGTAAAGATCATGAGTTTCTCACCTGGTAATTTATGAGTGTAACTCAGCTTATTCTTTCAAAAGAGATGGGTCAAGGGTGGAGGGAATGGGGAAAACATTTAAGAAAATATGCTCCCAAAGTAAACAGGAGTTATCTTTATTGAAGATAGGTCTAATTTTGGATTCAGAAAAAATGAACTATATTTTGTAATACTGCTTCTGATTTAGTCTTCCTCCTCCCACCCTCCCACATTAACTCTTCCCATTCCTGAGACATATGCTGAAGTGTTTTTTTCCCTTATCCTACATTCTATTTGTTCTACAATTCATAAATGGAGATATCTTGTAGTGTATGAGTGTGGGTTTTCCTATATAACAATCCTAAGATTTTGTACATGGTTTAAACATATTTTTTGAAAAGAAAAATTGGCAAGTGTCCTGTTCTGTAGTATTTCAAATTTAGAATTCCATTTAGCTTCCAAATGAAAACAAAGAGATAACGCAGAGTCTCATGTATTTCAAGTTCAGATGAATCTGAGCCACATTCCATAGATTATTTTGATTTAGTTTTAACAAAATACCACATTAAATCATTCTAATGAGCTGTTTCTGTACTCCCATCAGCACAAGGTCATTAGGTACAAGACTGCATCCTTCTGCACTGTCTCCACTATTTCATGTCATAGTTGTCAAAAAAGACTGTGATGGCTTTCCATAGTGGAGAATAGGACACAACTGCTCCTAGAAGAATACATGGTTTGGAGGTTGCTGAATTTTTTTTAAGAAAACATAATAGCCCAGAAATGATTTATCAAAAATCTTCTTGACCAATTCAAATCGACCAATGAATATTTCATATATGTATTTATATATTTATGTATACATACATATGCATATACATACATACACTTATATATATACACACACACACATATATATATATATATAGTCAGAATTTCATAGAAAGTTTGAAAAATCCATTCAACCAATATTTAAATCCCTACTATGTGCCAGTCACAGGTTCAGCCTAGCCTATTCCACTAATTCATGCTCAGATGAGCATATCATACTGATTATAGCTCAGTGGTATCTCCTACCTATTAAAGCTTCCTGCTGACAAAATCAACACCAAAATAACATATGCTTTAAAATGTGTAAGTCATTAAGTAAATTGTGACTGTTTAAAGCTAATGTCACCTGCCTTTATAATTAATTTTTAATTAAGGAGATGTGCATATACATAGTACTTGCAAAATATTACACTTGCATTCTGTTAGCCCCTGGCAGGTCATGTGTTCTTTACCATTTTATGTAGGGGGGACAGACAGCTAGGTGAAAGCAAGTAGGTATCTAAACATGACCGACTTAAAGTTATAGTGTGATGTGCTAATTATAGAGTCGTGTCTCCTGTTCCGGCTCCCAATTAGGGGTCTGAACAACCTCTGCAGTACTTTTTGCAGTTGTTAGCATGACTAATTATTTATCTCCTTGTGTAATTTCTGTGAAAGCAGGTATTCAGGTGAATGCTAGAGTGGGTGGGTTTCCACTGAAAGCTAGAGATACCAACTCAGGATTAAACACAAAGGTGTGGGGAAGACCAAGTGTGTCTGTAATTTTTAGAGAAGAATTTTCCAAAAATGGATAACAATACCCAGAAGAAATTAACTTGACAAAAAAGGAAAAGGTACAAGGTTTAACAATAAGGGGAAATTCTTCCACCCCAAGTAATCACATGGATATATTCTTTTGCTATATCCATAAGAATCACAGAAAATAATCATAATCATAGAAACCAGAACTTAAAGAGACTCAAGAGATGATAGGGCCTAGCCCTTTCTTTATATAATTGAGCAAAGTCAAACTTGGAATGGTGAAATGATTTGCCAGAGGTCATAAGTTAAGATCATAGCAGAGCCAGAATTAGAACTCAAATATCTTTTCAAAAAATGAATTTTTTCCACTATACCAAAATATCACTATTTCTCCTCATTACAGTGATGGTTCTTAAGGAAAATCAAGAGTAAATTTTCATCACAATATTTTAAGGCCTAAACTAAAAGCTAAATTATCATCAAATGTGTTAATTGGTTTTCTTTCCAAGCGCTGTCAAACTCCAGTTTTCAGGCATAATAATTGTTTCATTGTCCTAACCTTAAGGTGGCCAACAGAGCCGAGTATAAGGGACTGAATTCAATAATAATATTGATAAAGTATCACACATTTTTCCAGAATGTGAATATGAAATTTATAAAAATTAAAAATATTTATATGATTCAACCAGTTTTTCTGACTAGTGAAAATTAATTAGACTTCCTACCAATTCATCTTTATATTTAATATCATTTTAGGTATTTGAATAAATTATATTATTATAATGCTGTCATCAGCATAATTTATAATGCCCATTTTGGTTGCTGTTAATTCCCATTTTCCTTCAAGGATTTCACCACAAAACTCTAAAAGGTCATTCCTATTTTAATCCTGCAGTACCAACAATATATTGGTGGTATTTATATTTTGAATAAATCAATTTTATTAATTTTAATAACTATTTCATAAAGAACTACATGTACCAGGCAATGTTTGATGCTAAGAATACAAAAAGACAAATAGGACAGTCATGGAAGCCTAGACATAGATCTAGAAGACTCTTCAGCTGCCTTTATGACTTGGCTGTACTACACCATCCTCACAACCATAAGAGATATACCAGCTAAAGTTAACTTCCATCTAATATGCAGATGTCTTGTGTGTCCCTAATAGGTGGCATTTATATGACACTTTAAAATTTTCAGAGCACTTTATATATGATTCTCACAAGTCTTGGAGGTAAGTTCAATATCCATTTTACAGATGAGGAAACTGAGAGGAACAGACTTGCCCAGGGTCACATAGCCAGTATATGTCAAAGATAGGGCTTGAACCCAGGTATTCCTCATTCTTATGTTAGCTCCCTGTTCACTCCATAATTCCTATTTTCTCCAAGCCCAAGTTTTATAATGGATAAAGTCATAAAATAAGGAATAAAAAAAGGTTTAAAGGAAATTTGGAATGACTTAAAAAGTAAAATTTATTGTTGTTGTTTAGGCATTTCAGACTCTGTGTGACCCCATTTGGGGTTTTCTTAGCAAAGATACTGGAGTAGTTTCCATTTCCTTTTCCAGTTCATTGTACAAATGAGTAAATTGAGGTAAACAGGATCAAGTAACTTACCCAGAATCTCACAACAAGGAACATTTGATCTGATATGATCTCAGGTCTTCTTGACTCCAGTGCCATGGCTTCTATTCACTGTACTACTTAGCTGCCTTAGTAACATTTAGAGTATTGATATTAGGTATAGTTCTACAATGCTTAAAGAACTTCTGTCACATACTCCCCAACACACACACACACACACACACACACACACACACACACACATATACAACTACTACTACTACACTACTACTACACTACTACTACTACTACTGCTACTACTACTACTACTTCTACTACTAGAACTCACCTTATACTAGAATCATATGCAACTACAATGTGGTACACTCTGGAAATATTTACAATTGTGCTGACTAACCTTGCCATGGTACATCATTGCTTTTTTTTCCCCTTTGGATCAAGATATTGAAAATTATGTCCAAAAATAAATGTCATTCAAAAAAGTATTGTGTTGAATGATTATAAGTCATCATCATCATCATCATCATCATCATCATCATCATCATCATCATATTTTAAATTAAGTCATTGGTCAAGTTTCCCATTAAAAGTAATCTGGTAGAAATGGAATTAAGGTAAAAGGGTATCAAGAATCATCTGGAATATGAGATATTAAAATGGGCTAAAGAGGGCTCAGTAATGAGAGATCAGGGAAGCCAATGGACCTCCTAGGGAATTCTTGAGGACCTCAGAGGTAGATTAGATGTGAGAAAGAAACCAAAAGGCAGCTGCAAGAAGCAAAGTCAAATATTACCAGTGACACAATTTTGCTTAGACTTGCCTTTGAATTCCATAATTTGAGAAAATCAAAAAGTGTGTCTGTGCATGTGTCTGTGTGTGTGTGTGTGTGTGTGTGTGTGTGTGTGTGTGTGTGTTCAGGCTTGGCACAGTTTCAGAGAAAGACAAAAATTATATAAGAATAAAACTACTCAGGGAGAGGGTTGGGAATCTCTTTTATGAAGATTATCTCAAAAGCTTTGAGTAGGATAGGGTGGAGAAGAGAACCCAATCTCATAAGAAAAAAAATAAACTCACTATTACAGATGTTATTATTTATAATATGAGTCATGACCCAGAGCAACAGCTCTGACAAACTAGGGTCAGTCCTAGGAACTTCTCAAAAGTCAAATAAGACTTGTTTTGACTTGTTTTGCCTCTCAGGGAAGGTCATTCCTGAATATAGTTCATTCCATGGACATTATATAAAAGTTACAAGATGTCTATATAAGCACATATAAGCATATATTTAATTATTCATTGAGATGGGATTTATTTAACCATAAAGAAGGTATTTGCACTTGAGTCAGTAAATAGTATAAACAATGTTTCTTCCTCTTTCTATTAACTTTTACCTTTCCCAGGAATCTATCCTAGGATTGCTGCAGTTTTTCTCAAAAGCAGAAAAGAAGTTTTGGGAAAACCAAGAAGTCAAGGAGTTTAACCTATGAGGAGTCCTGTTTCCCCTAGGGAATCATACAGTACTCTAGACATAAAACTATTCTAGGGTTAAGACCTGCTAATTATAGGAAAAACTGAGTCAAGGAAGTCAATTCCCTACCCTACATCCCTGAGTCTTTCACAATCTTCATGACTCAATTCTTAGTTCAGGAAAAGATTCAAATACACAAGGCCAGGCTTCCTCCAAAACAGTGTAGCTCTTATTCTTATCTAGTTTTATAATTCCTTTATCTGCCCAGGAACTCCTCAATGTTATAGTGCAACCCTTATCGGCTACCATCTCTAGAGCCACATAGTTCACAAGAAGAGCTCACAGATATAGGAGACCAAGTCTCTCTCTCTATATGGAACTCCTCACTTATCTTTATCTCTCAGTCCTCTCTGTTTCTGTCTATTTCCCATTGTGAGGGGCTAATCCATATGGGCTTTAAAGGCCAAAATATCTGGTAATCAATCTTTCATCCAAAATGTGCAAGGAGAATTTATACTAGATCAAAGATCAATGCCAGGACAAAATGCTTGAATGTGCTAGAAGTGGAAATGTTTATATCTTATAATAGAAGATGCCTTAAATAATAGAATAAGGCCTTAATTTCCTGGACATACCTTCAACAATAATAATAATAATAGTGAGCATCATGATTATCATATCACAATAATATAGTCATTTTGGAGAAAATATAGGGATCAGAACCCAGAGACTTAATCTTTTTCTGATGAATCTGCCCTTTTAATTTATCATTAGAGAAGTCAAAAAGGCAAACTCAATAGAACAAAATCACTAAGATTTCTGCTGGTCCTTTATTTAGGAGAATGTCCTATATATGGTCAATTCTTAACAAATATTTAATTGAATTCAATCTTTTGAAGAATATTTGATGGTAAAGTCCTTTCTTCCCTTTCTCACTGGCTCTTTCCTGTTTCCCTTTAAACTGAAGAATATTTGGTGATATGCTCTAAATTTCATGGAAGATTGTTTTAGCCTTTTACAAAATTAGCCCATTCATTAAAAAATTCCATTTGAAATCTTAGCAGAACAGACTTTTTTCTGAATCTTTAGTCATCTGGTTCTGAATAAGTCAGATTATGGTCCATTTTCCTTGTTCATTCCTGTTGCCTTTTTCTTGGCTCGCATACCTTCACATTATGATTTCATCTGAAAAAACATCCCAAATATTACAAATTCCTGGTCAAATTTCATGTCATTAATGTTGGAAGAGTTTTATTTCTTCCTGATTTCTTGCAAAGTCATCAGCTTCCTTTAGTTCCATTCTGCATTTGAAGGAGTTTTCTTCAGAGAGCTTTTTTTATCTCCTTTTTCAGCTGTCCGGTTCTGCTTTTTAAGGCATTCTCCTCATTTGCCTTTTTTGTTTTGCTTTTTCCATTTGGCCTAAACTGGTTTTTAACATATTATTTTCTTCAGTATTTTTTTGTATTTTTTCACCAGGCTGCTGATTTGGTTTTCATTATCTTTCTGCATCACTCTCATTTCTCCTTCCAATTTTTCTTCCACCTCCCTTAATTGCTTTTCAAAGTCTTTTTTGAGCTCATCCATGGTCTGAGCCCATTTTCTATTTCTCTTGGAGGTTTTGGATACAGAAGACTTGATTTTGTCATCATCTGAGTATGTGTTTTGATCTTCCATGGGACTAAAGTAATTTTCTATGGCAGATTCTTCTCTTTCTGTTGTTTACTCATTTCCTCAGCCTAAGACTCCATGTCATTGATGTTAACTAGATGACCATACTTCCTGTGTCTAAGTTTACTTCAATCAAATTATACTTTCAAAGCTGCATACATTTCTATCAATAAGAATAGTTAGAGTGATGACTTACTCTTCTGTTTTTAGAGAGAGATTTCTAGAGAAACAAGAGAAATAAATCACATACAAAGATAAGTAGCATAGTAGGGGGCATCTAGGAAAGGGGAAAAAAACCAACTTAGACTTGGGGCATTCCCTGTTCTATTTTCAGCAATTTTCAGGGGCAACTCACTAAATGATCTTGCACCTTCCAAAACAGGAAAATCTTCTAAATCAGCATACATATTGTTGGAGATCAGAGGGAGTGGGGATTGGGAAGGGAAGGAGAAGACAATAGGAATAACTCCTGTACAGATTTTTTGGCAAGCTGCAGAGCACTTTTTTTTCCTAAAGACATTTCCTCTATTGCCTACTGCTTGCTGCTTCATAACACTTGACAAATTCACAGTTCTTAAAAGCACCCATAAATGTTTTGTAAATTGCTCCATTTTATCAGGGAGTTCTCCAGTGTCTTGTCCCTGATATACCCTATGTTTCCTTTTCCCATTCCTTGTTTATCTTTATTTTTTGCATTTCCCAGCTTGTGAAAGCTGTCAGTATTTGTATCATCATTATCATCATTATTATCATTATTTTAACTACAGAAAAGATTTACCATCTGAAAGTTGGGAATTCCTGTACTCTTATGACTACTCCAGTTCCCTCACAAACTAATTTTTAAAGCTTTCTAAAGTAAACATTTTAAAACATCTTAAAGATTATAAGATGTTCTGGGAAAGATACACATACATAGTTTCACCTCTTCCATGAATTCTTAATTCAAGAGGGGAACCAAAGAATGACTCTGTTCTATCTACTGAAAAACTCTTATTAGTCCTTGTAGAGATGAGAAATCATGTAAAGGTAAACAGGAAAGGGTGGGAGAGAACAGTAAGAAAAGACTATATCTCTGCTTAGGTGAGGGAAAACAATCAGTAGGGAAGGTAGAAGGAATGAACTGGTTTGTAAAGTTAACAAAATTGAGCTAAACTACAATTGTAAAATTACAGACCTGCTTGTAATACTAAGCCCCCTTATTCCCACTGCTCCAGTTGCAAGATAGAGACCAATCATTTGCAACTTGTTTGGAATACTTCCTGGACAAGTTCTATTAAAAATGAGATATAGTCCTGTAAATATAGAATCATGTGTTCAAGCATTTTGTCAGCACTCCCAACTCTTGATTCATTTACAATAGCACGAACTTTAAGCTATTATATCAGTACTGTGAGAAACATATAGCACATGTTTCAATCATTTGGTATTGCTACCTTTTTAAAAGCAATCATGTAAATAAAATTTTTCTGCTGGCCAGACCAAAAGAAGCACTGATTCAGTGTAAGTTCTCTTTTGCTGTGGTCTCTTATCAGATCAGAATTTATGCTAATGAAATGTCCAACATCTATTACTGAATTTTAATTTAAATGAATAAACCCAGTCTACTACATAGTACCTACATTAAAGGAAATCTGACCAGAAACCATTTCACCTTAAGCAATTGCTCACCAGTTTTTTTTTTCTATATCCACTTTTTTTTGGGGGGGGGATGATAATCTAATCATTGAAAGTATGGCATTGGCCTCAAGATAATAGATAAACAATATTTCCCCCTCCTCCCCAAATCTTATGACTGGTAGTCATGGTGAACTCTAAAATATTGCACAATACTTTGGAGAGAAGTGGGACTTTTCATGGTTTGTGGAGGAGGAAGAGTGTCAGCAGACATTCTTTCCCGAGTGACACAAAGGGAGGCGTTCAGCTTTGCAGCCAATGGGCTTGTCTTGGCACCACCCAGGGAAATCTTGGAGCCGCTCTCAGAATCCCTCATTCATTTTGAGGATGGCCCCATTTGACGTTAGTGGCATTAGCATTAAATCACAGGCTGAACATTAAATCACAGACTGAGAGGGAACAAAACCTGATATAATCGGGATGGAATAGTTCCATGGGTACAAACATAGAGTGCATCACCAATGCCTCAAGCAAGATGAGCCGAAAGCAAAAATGGGAAGATGTTTAAAAATACTGACAGAACAAAGTTGGTCTTGGCTAATGATGGTCTTTTCAAAGGGTGTTCAAGATCAAACTTATGATCAACTGCTTATGGTGCACCCCTGATAAGGACTATTTCCTCACTGAACTCAAAACTCTCCAATTCCCACTTTTGCTAAATAACCAATGTTAAATTCCATTTGACCTCACAAGATAACCTTGAAAAAAACAAAGCAAAAAAAAAAAAAAAACTAGTTCATTAACAAGAATCATCTTATTTGGTCAACTTGTTCTCATTTATTTACACCTAAAGGGAGGGAAAGTAAGGAAAATAAATATCAGTAGATACTATTGATAGGGGTGAGGTGGAGTAGAGGAAGGAAAAGTTGAGAGATGGAACAATAAAGAGATGTGGTTCCTAGGCAATCAAAGGGAAACAAATCTCCCATTCTTGTTGCCATCCCCTGACCAGTAGGGGATTCATTCAGCTCAGGAGAGAAAAGAAAGCACGTATACACCTGGGTAGGAAAATACCAGCAGGACAACTGGCAGAGCCCTAATCTTCTATCAAGGTCATTCTGACCCTATTTTTAGAATTCCCAAGAGTTCCATGGAAGCCTTCAGCTCAAGGGTCAACAGAGCTCAGGTAATTTTGGCCAATAACTGGCCTCTTGACCCTGAACTCACTTGATCGGCCTCTACACATTCTTAACTCAAGTAGCATGGTACTACTTAAAAGCTGGATGAGTTCAGGGAGAGGAAAGAAGAGAGTGTCACCAAATTGCTGAGATAAATTTACATATTTTTACTGGAAAGAAATTTAGAGATCATTTAATCAATTGTCCCCACTTTAAAGATGGGGAAACTGAGGTTCAAACATTTAAAGTGCCTTTGTAAGGGTGCAGATTGTATTGTCAAGCAATTATAAATAATAAGTAAGTGCTTTTCATCAAACTTCAGATCAATCAACTTCACAAACATAGACCCCACCATGTGGAAGCAACTGTCAGCATAAAACTCAGACTCTTCCTTTCAGAAAGATGAAGAACTGCAACATTAAGACACCCACAAAGCAATGGGTGATATCCCAAGCAGTAGATGGGTTCCTGCTTGTTGTCACTACATTTCCAGCTTCCTCACCCAGTTTTTCCTATATCAATTCCTGTTACCTTGTGTATCTATGCCATAATGATAAAATCTTTCTGACACACTTGTAGTTCTGAGGGAACCATCTTTTCACCTCCTACTTCTCCTCCTTCTCTATGTTCTATTGAAATATTGGATTGTCTTAACCATGTTCTATGATGAACAGCATAAATATAAGCCCTATGGTTTGTGTTGTCCTGGATAATTGATCATCAGAGGATGATCAATTCAATTAAAAATATTTTCTATACTATACAGATCATTATGAAAAGTTATGAGGGAAATAGGATGTTTATTCAAGAAATATTCCTTTTTCTCATGCTGCTTATAATCTAGTACAAGAATAAGACAAACACACACACACACACACACACACACACAGAGAGAAAATTCTTATATAAAAGGTATGACTTTGGTCAAATCATTGTTGCTCAGTTTAACTGAAAAAATCAGGTAAAAGTACAGATTAACTAAATGACTTCCAATTTCCCTTGCAATCCTCAGTCTATAATCCTATATGTCATACTAATATATGATTAGGGCATTGGAAAATTGAAAAACAAAATGTTCTGTGAGGTCCTAGAAGATGATTTTCCTTGTGTTAGTGCTACTACCATGCATATGTCACAGGCTGAAAAGTGGCTTGCCTAAGATACTATATTTCTTACTAAATAATGTAGGGAAAGTTAACAGAGCAGTTGGGATGGAGAGGGATTGGAGAGCTGTATCATCTAAAGAGCACATGACTGATTTATTGAAAGGAAAGGTGGAAAGAATTTAGATTTACACTTTACAAACTTTATACTTTTGCCTAAGGCTTGCACTTAGTATATAGTATATAAAATCTGCATGAATATATGACTAAGAAAGGATGCATAAATTAGGAAGTAAACGCTATTATTATTCTCATTCGAAAAATGAGGAAACAGGTAAAACATAAGCTATTTATCCAGAGTAAGTAACACAATGAGAGAGAGAGAGAGAGAGAGAGAGAGAGAGAGAGAGAGAGAGACAGAGACAGAGACAGAGACAGAGACAGAGACAGAGAGAGACAGAGAGGCAGGCACAAAGAGAGAGAGACAGAGGAGACCAAGAGACAGAGACATATAGTGTTAGAATTAGGGTTAATTGAATAGAAGAAAGGGGAAAAAGATGGAAGAATGACTGGAGGAATGGTGAATGGACATTCAGTCAGATGGGAAAATAGATGGACAAATATAAATACTGAGACAGATGTATGAACAAGAAAGAAAGGAAAAGGAAGTAGGAAAGGAAGAGAGAGAATGAGGGAGAAAGATGGAAAGAAAGAAAAACAAGGAGACATCCTCCTAACTAAAAATTATTTTTAAAAAATAAAGGAAAAAAAAGGAAAAACCCAGAGATTCTTGTATTCCAGCTGTCAGAGATTTCTTACAAGGTGACTATAGATGCACTGGACACATTGCACATGATTACATTTGCTTTTATTGGACCAGGTTCATATCCTGTGCAAGTCACTAGCAATCTCTACAGGGTTATTACAAGGATGTAAATCAGACATCTTAACATTCGCAAAGCACTCTGATGTGGTAAGACCCAAATGTGGTCTGGGCAAGTGACACTGATGAAACTGTTTTGAAATTCCCTCATTTCCTCTTCAGTGATCTCACACCGAAATTCCCCACCACTCATTTGGAGGAGGGATCCTGATTTGTGCAGTCATACAGCTCCTCTAGGCAAATTTTGGACCATTCTACTGACTCTGTGACAGTGTCCTAGAAATGCTTTTCCTGCTTTGCCTTGTTCATTGAGTGGGAGTCTCCCAGTGTGCAAACTAATCTCTTAGAGTCAAGTAGGTCTTTGGGAAAACTGAACTGAGGTCATCAGTTCCTCACTAGATGTTAGTGGGAATATTGTTCCAGAGGATTGTTTAGGTGCTGGGAGCATCTGCTTCAAAGTTTATAAAATATTTGTCATTCAACTTTCTTTCAGCAAACATTTCCTAAAAATCTATTGTGTTCACTTTGCTAGGTGACAGGGAGAGATACAAAGGAAGACACTTGCTTGGGTACTGCCATTAAATAGAATAGAATTCCTACATAGATAATTATAATTAATACAAAATATAACACATCCCCAAGATGTAAAACAAAGTGCTATGTTGTAGGTTGTTTCCAGTGATGCAGCAGATCAGGGTCTTCATTCAAAAGATGATATTTGAGGTGGCCCTTAATGAGAGGAATAATCCTGATCACAACAATGAACTATCATTCAATCATACTTTAAAATTTCAAAGAAGTTTATATTTTATGCTTACAATGACTCTGGGGTGTTGTTGTTATTATTCCCATTTATATAAAAGGATACTGAGACTCAGAGTGGTTAAGTGATTTGCCCATTGTCACATATTTAATAAGCATCTCATAAAGGAGTCTAGGTCAGGTCATCTTAACTTCAAGTCCAAATCCATTGAACCACCATGATGCCTTTAAGCATCATCATCATCATCATCATCATCATCATCATCATCATCATCAGGTGTATGGTGTGCTCAGATGGACCAGGATCTCTGGTGTGAGGATTTGCTGGACCGTTTTCATAACTGCACATGCACCATTAATGTCTCCTTTTCCCCATTTCTTACCTGTAGCTCCAAAAAGCTGTAGCATGTACAGTGGACACAACCCAAAAAATTAACTCAGCAGATGGGCTAAACCAGGTTGCAGTGTTCAGACTGATTGATGAGTTGGGAGGATGTCTACCTCAACAATGTGAAGACCAAAGTAACTAGTAAAAGAAAAACTAACGAAAAGCAAAAAAAAAAAAAGATGAATGTACAATGTACAATGTGTACAATGTGAAGATCATCTGATAGAATGATATTTCCTTGAAGGCAGAGAATGTTTCATTTTTATCTTTTTATTTCCATCATCTATCACAGTGATTGGCATACAGGAGACACTTAGTAAAATAAATGCTTGCTGATTGAGTGATTGACTGACTGACCTTTAAATTGAAATAGATATGTCTGATATAGGTAGGGCATATATGACCCTAACTGGAAGCAGTGTGTGCCTAACATAATGGCTTACACCTAAAGTATAGTTAATAAATATTTTAAATTTCACTAAAAGGTTTATTTGAATAGAAAGGAAAATATCTAGCACATTAGACTAGTTTAGAAATTGCATAATGAAGAACCCCAAAATAGTTTTGCAAAATATCACTTATTAAATTTTACTTTGTGATCTAAGGAGTTTTCACAGGTATGATTATTTGAATGTACCTTATAAAATGACTAACTTTTGTCTTTTTAACTGAATCGGTAAATTCTAGCATGGAAGCCATTTAATCTTCCCTGCAAGGCAGTGACCTTTTAGATCATATCTGTCATAGAATACAGGCATTTGTTTAAGTATCCCCAGGCACAAGGATGGGGTAAGTGAATGGGGCCCTCCATGAAAGTTCACTGATACAGATTGGTTGTTTGTGGCAACAAAATCATTAAAGTAAGAATATATTCAATTATATATCACCTAAAATTAAGATTTATGAAATTTTGCGAGTTTCCCCTAAAACAATTTTAAGTTACTATAGACCATAGCTATTCTCCAATGGTAGAGGTTCTGGCAAAGTCATTGGCAGCAATCTGTGATTGCTTATCTAGTCACAGATGAATCAACATGTTGCCAGCATTTCTCTGAGCCATGGTTGGCAGAGACACGAAGAAAAATTGAGGAATCCCCAAAGTGGATACCAGTATACTGCTTACATAATTAAGCACAATGGGACAGTCTATTTATTTTAGGTACTTTTCAGCTGCCATTGTGCTTTCTTGGATCTCAGACAATGACCTCTTCAAAGACATTTTTGGAAACATAAAAGTAATATGAACATCTCCACCTTTGGAGGTGGATGGTACCAATAAAATATGTTAGACTAAATATTTTCAAAGTCTTATAGGCTCCTCTGAGAATGCAAACTTGTTTTCTTTCGTTTCATTTCTTTTGTCTAAACTCATTCCTTCAGAACTCTTCTGTACCATTATAAGAAGTAAGTTTCCTGCCCTAGTCAGACTTTATTTTTAATCAAACAATATATATTTACCGAAAGCCTATAACATGCTAAGGTCCTATAATGATAGGGTCCTTGCCTTTACTGGTCTATCAGTATAATCAGGGAATAATATATTCACCCCCCCCAAGGAAAAAAATTAAAATAGACATCAGTATACAATAAAAGACAAATGAATAAATGATTGAATGCATGAATAATAAAGCATTTGTAAGTGATTACTTTGGGCCAGGTACTGTACTCTGAGCATACAAATGCAAGCCAGCAAAACAATCTCTGATCTCAAAGCCCTTCATTCTCCTAAGGGAGGACAAAAGAAATAAGGAAGCCAGAAAGAGAGAAGGAAGGATATATTCATGGATACATGATTTGGGAATGAAAGGGAACTGGAGGCCCATTTCAGACAAGATAAGGGGGGAGGAAAAAGTTTGCTTATATAGGGAGCTAAGGATCTAGGTAATAGAGGTCGGGGATCCAGAGAGGATGTCAGGACTCAAGGTCAGAGTCTATTTTGTTCCTGAGAAAAATTATTAAGGAGGATGGGTGCAGTATATGCAATATATTCTGGAAATGACTGGGAGGTTGGTGTATGCATATGAACCCCAAACATATAAAGAGTTCAGAAAAGTGAAAATCACTGAAATGTTCAAGAAAAATGTTATAGGGTCATTTGAGCTAGACCTTGAAGGATGCCTATGATTTGCACAGAGAGGAGAGTATTCCATACAGAATATGAATGATATGAGCAAGTATCAATAAGACATATCCAAAACAACTAGTTTAAGCATGGAGTTAATATATGTACACTCAAACACTCAAAGGAAGCTTCAATTTCATTGCTTTATGTACTTCTTTTGGTAATACACATCACAACCCATTCATATTTGTCTGGCCTATGGGATTCTCACTATACCCTCTCATAAACTTGTCTATGAAGTCCAATCAGTATCCTGAGTCTTCCTTGCTTTCTGCTAACATTGTAAAAATATCAATGAAGCATTGGGTTTGTCTATCAATTAATTCTTTCTGGCCCATGACCAACCAATCTTTCTTTCTCATGTATTTTCTTGACATTCCTTATACAGCTTTGACTGTATAATCCATTCATTTTAATGTGTTGCTGCCTAGTTATGTCTGCTATCACTTCTCCAATATCCTCTGGATAATCTTTAATTTTAGTTCTTTAGAGAAAGAGATGGCCAACAGCAGTGGCAGAGAGACTAGCCACAGTTAGAGCTTCCAGCAGCATAGGGAAGCATCTGGCAGAAAGCAACTCAGGTGAGAGAAAATAGCAATGAGAAAAAATGACAAGATTAACTTCTTGCCTAAAGCAAAATTATATTAATATGAAGACTTTTGCTCTGTAGATTCCTTTGTACATTAAATTGTATAAATCAATCTTGCCAGGGTTCCATTGGAAATCTCTGATCAGTTGTCCCACCCTTAAATCTAGGAATGATATGGATGAGCAGAAGGGTCCTGTGGTGGATTGGGAAGTAGGGTGAGAGACTAAGAAAGGGTTTAGAATTCTATTTCATTTTTCAAGAGGAAAAGGCAAATTCCAAAAGAAAACCAACTCTGAGAGTAAAAAAAACAACTAGAAACTATAGATTGGAGTGATTTTTAGGTGAAATACCTGAAAGAATGGTTTGTTTCATAGTTTGAAGGGTAAGCTGTAGTACTTTAGTCCATCACTTCTCTAGCAGGAGGTAGGCAGCATGTTTCATCATAGGTCCTCAGGAATTGTGGTTGGGCATTGTGCTGATCAGAATCCTCAAGTTTTCTCTTTTCCTTCTTAATATTTTGTTTTAGTCAAACAATATCTACCTTTTCACATTCCCTTTGACATCCCACTCCCATCATTGGGAATACAAGAAAAAGTAAGCCTATTACTCATATACATACATACATATATATATATATATATATATATATATATATATTTATACAAGTACACATATGTATGTATGTATGCATATATATGTATAGTCAATCAAAACAACTTACACTCTCTGTCCTAAAAAATATTTATCTTGTGGATGGATAGCATATTTCATTATTAGTCCTCTGGAATCCTAGCTGGTCATTTCAATGATAAAAGTTCAGCACAGTAGAATTCTCATCATATTTATATGTAGCAACTTGCTCATCCATTATCTAATTTATGAGCATCCCTTTAAATTTCTGGCTTTGTAATCTCAAAAGGAGATATAAGTATTTTTATACATTCTCAAAATTCATTTTGTCTAAGACTAATCCCTCTCTTAATCGCCTCTCCAGGGGTGGCTAGGCAGCATGGGGTGGCTAGGTGGCAGAGTGGATAGAGCACCGGCCCTGCAGTCAGGAGTACCTGGGTTCAAATCCAGTCTCAGATACTTAATAATTACCTAGCTGTGTTGCCTTGTGCAAGCCACTTAACCCCATTTGCCTTGCAAAAACCTAAAAAAACAAAAACAAAAACAAAATCCTCCTCTCTGTCAAAATTCCACTTTCTCATTTCTCCCCTTTCTCTCCTATTTCTGTTGAAAGAAATGTATTTCTGTACATAAAGTATGTATGTAAATTTTCTTTCTTTTGATCAGTTTAAAATGAGAGTCAGGTTCCAGTGCCAGACTCTTTCTTCAGTAGAAGTTTTTATTTATATAGTCTATTTGTGCACTCTGATTATGTAAGATGTCTTCCTAACTTTACTTTCCCTTCCCTCCTAGTGTGTTCCTCTTTGGTTCTTTTATCCATTCATTTCTTAAGGTCATCAAGACATCACAGAGCCATCCCAAGTCTCATTTAATTTGACTCTCATTATGATGCTGCTGTTCAGAGTTGAGTATCATCTGCACATATTTGAATCTAAACAATTTTTTCATGTTTAGTCATTAATTATTGTTCATTTATACATTTTTATGATCCTCTTTATTTTTACCTCAAAGTTTCCCTGCAGTTCTTGTCTTTTCAACAAGAATTCTTGGAAGTCCTTGATTTCCTTAAGTGCATTTTCCTCTAAAACATTATACTCAATTTTGCTAAGTAAGTTCTTCTTGGCTACAAACCCATATCCTTGGCTTTCTGGAATATTCTCCAAGTTCTCTACTCCTTTATGGTGGTGACTGCTACATTGAGTGTGATTTTGACTATTAATCCTTTGCACTTGAATTCTTTCTTTCTGACTACTCACAATATGTTTCCTTTGACCTAGAAGCTCTGGATTCTGGTTATGTTATGCATGAAAAATTTTATTTTGAAGTTTCTTTCAAGAGATAACTGGCAGATTCTTTTTCAAATTAGTCCTTTGTTTCAAAGGTATCTGAGCATTTTTTTAGAACTTCTTTAACTATGATATCTAGGCATTTTGAGGTGGGGAGGGTATTTAGATTAGTTCCAAGATTCTTAATTATTGTCTCCTAGATCTGTTTTCCTAGTCAGTTGATATTGCTGAGTTCTTATATTTTCTTCTAATTTTTTCATCTTTTTTACTTTATTTTCATAATTCTTGACATTTTATGGAATCATTGGCTTCTCTTTGGTCTAACTGAATTTTCAGAGATTTTGTTCTTTGGGTAATATATCTTTTGTGTCTGGTGATTAATTTCCATTCCAATTCTTTTCTTTTTATAACTCTCATTTCTTTTCCAATTTTTTCTCACAAGCACACTCATTCCATTTATAAAAAACATGTGTTTTTTTTAAACTCTTGCTTCATCTCTTCCAGGAATCTAGTTTGATCTTAATGCTCAAGTTATATTATTCTCTAAGTCAATGTTTATACATGCCTCAGAGTCATTCTCCTCTTTCTTTAATTCATGTTTATATCCATGTTCAGTGCTATACTTAAGGAGAAATTTTTAGGTTGATTTTATTGCATATCAAACAATGTGGTACCAAATATATTTCCACATTAGCCATGTTCAAAAGAAAATATATACAGACAAACAAGGAAAACATTAAAAGTATGCTTCAAAACTCACCAGCTTCCTCTTTGGAAGTGGATAACATTTTTCATCATAGGTCCTTTGGAATTATATTGCATCATTTCCTAAACTAGAGTAGCTAATGCTTTCACAGTTGTTCATCCTTACAATATTGATATTATTGTGTTCAATGTTTCTCTGATTCTACATACTTCATTGTGCATCAGTTCATATAAGTCTACCCAGATTTTTCTGAAACCATCCTGCTCTTTATATCTTATAGTACAATTGTAATAAATCACAATTTTATACCACAACTTATTCAACCATTGGACATCTTGATTTCCAATTCTTTGCCACCAAAGAAAGAGTTTTCACAAATGTTTGTTCTTTTTGGAATACAAAACTAGTAGATACATTGCTAAGTCAAAGAGTTTGTATAGTTTTATAGCCGTTTGGATAGATGAACACCTTCCCTACTCCATACCCAGCCCAGGGACTCTATACCTTGGAAAAGCACAGACCAACACAGTTCCTGTTTTCCCTTTGTTCTGAGTTTTCAGTCTCATAATAAGAAGCAGAGGACAAAGCTACCAGTTGACACCTATCTCCTTCATGGTGGCCCAGTGTGGGTGTGAGGATGTCCTGAAATGGTTCTAAATGGGTTTTGATATAGTCCCTCCCTGGTTTCAGCATGCTCCTGATTCTACTCATCTCCAGAGTCAAAAGACCTCCCTGTCTGGCTATCCCCAGTCCAGTCTGCCTGGACAAAGGACTTATGATGACTTTTCTGGATTTCTCCTATCAAAAGTCAGTATTATACATTTTCTAGATATGTTAGAATAAATTTGTAAAGAGGAGTCCAGCTACATTGTTTCCCAATATGCAGCCATTTTGGTTCCGTCCTCCAACTTTTTCTTTGATAGTATCTTACATATACCATAGGGAATAATAAATGTTGGCTGTTTAGAATTAACTGAATGTCCTTCATGATATCTTATGACACTTTTTACTTGCAAGTCATTGTTGCTGAAATCAACCTCACACATTGTCCATGCACAGAATATGAAATACTCATTTTGTAGACAGGTAGACAGTAAAAGTGGACAATCTATAAAATGTCTAATCCATCCATCCATATATATATATATATATATATATATATATATATATATATATATGCATATATATGACTATGCCATTATAATAAAATTATAAATACATAGTAGATGTCTTATTTGGCACACAAATGTCTGATCCAGTATGGAATGTGCAGAATCATCTTTTTTTTTTCATTCAGACCTATTATTTCATTTTCATTATTTCATTATGTCAGTGTCAGATAAGAGTTTAGTAAATGATTGCCGTTGTTGCTACTGTTTGGGGGGGGGGGGGTGAAGGATTTTCTGGGAAGGTGGTGGAAGAAACTACCTCTACCAATGCAACAGGGAATCTATTCTGCAAGTCATAGTTTTAGAGAATCACTTATTAAAATTAGAGTTTAAATTATGGTCACATAGGCTTTTTGTGTCTTCCTAACAAAAAGCTTACTTTTCTATGTTAGTGCCTCTTGGAGAAAGGGAAATGAGTACATTTACAAATTGAGTCCCTATCTAATACATTTTTCTACTGAGAGACCAAGCTGCTGCCTTGAATCTCAACCAAAAACCATTCTGTTGGGACAGAAAGAGAAGATAAATAGCAGAGAAATAAAAGAATTAAATCATTTTGCTTCCATAAACAAAGAGGTTAAGCCTCCCACAGATATCCAAAATGGTAGAGAAGAGAGAACTTTCTGGACAATTCAGTGAGAGGAAAAATCAACTCCAAAAACAAAGAAAGAAAAACCCAAACATACTTTTAAGTTTGATCTCCTTTATTTTCTTTAGTCTGATGATATTTGTCCTTTGTTCTCAAAGAAGACCATGGCATCAGGGAGGTGATGCCATGACAAACAAGTGAATTGGATTTGAGTGAGTGAGGACTGTGCTAAGTAACTACTCTTACTTTCTCCTCTAGAACCATCTGGGTCCAGTGGCCAGATAGGAATCAGGACAACTGGAGATGGCCCTGGATGTGAGGCAATCAGGGTTAAGTGACTTGTCCAAGGTCTCACACAGCTAGTGAGTACCAAGTGTCTGAGAATGGATTTGAACTCCTTGACTCTATCCACTGTGCCATTTAGCTGTCCTTTCCCTAGTCTAGACAACCAACAAAACAATAAATCAAGACTGCTTTGTAACAGTTACTAATTTCCAGGGCAGCTAGGTGGCACAGTGTATAGTGCACCGGCCTTGGAGTCAGGAGTACCTCCGTTCAAATCCGACCTCAGACACTTAATAATTACCTAGTTGTGTGGCCTTGGGCAAGCCACTTTAACCCCATTGCCTTGAAAAATCTAAAAAAAAAAAACAGTTACTAATTTCCAAGGTGCAAATGCTTACATTTAAAATTTAACAAATAGAGGCAGCTAGGTGGTGCAGTGGATAGAACACCCGCCCTGTATTCAGGAGGACCTGAGTCCAAAGTGGCCTCAGACACTTAGTAATTAAATAGCTGTGTGGCCTTGGGCAAGTCACTTAATCCCCTTGTCTAGTAAAAAAACAACAACCAAAAAACTTAACAAATGACTCTCAAAAGCTGGTTAGAACTGGTTCCCAGGACTTCCCTAGTGCTTATCTCATATTTATAATACTACTGAAGCTAACTCTTCTCACCTGTTTCTGTGAGTGCCTCCTTTTCACTTCTCTCTGCCTCTCCATCTGCTATACTCCACAACTGATGCTGCCATTCACTGCTTCTTTATTGAAATATTGATACTATCTATTGGAACCATAAGCCTTTTGAATTTCTTCCTAAGGTTAGAAAGTTGGATTTGGGTAGGGATTGTTATTGCTCTTTTGTGAGGCTGCCCTAAACCTCCATAAGTCTAATCGAAACATTTGCAGCCTTGTTATTACAAATTATTTATTATTCCTGGCCGATAAAGATCGCTTAGGACTTTTCTGCTCAATTCATATCCACTCAGTAGAAAATATCTCAATCATCATTCTAGGTTTGCTTAAGACGAGTAAATGCCTTTCTATTCTTATAAATTCCCTAACTTCTAATTTTAAATTATCTCCTATCAGCTAATATCCAAATTATATAAATTACTTTGGACTTTTGCCCTGATTTCCTAATGCTATGTCAAATCCCCCATCCCTCTTCTTGGAAATAAAATAATTCAGAAGCAAAATTAGAAAACAAAAAGATTATTTTTAAAACAGACTTGAAAGTGGAAATCTCAATTCAGATGTCACCAAAAGATCTTGCTGCTTACCTGAAGCTTATATGACATTCCAAATGCTTGAAATCACTTCTTCCTCCATTTTTCTTTTTATGCTTCCCAGCTGAGCTAGGGGCATCTTGAAATATCACATGAGCTGAAATTTCCTTGGAAGAGAAGCAATTGAGAATACATCAAAGACTTAGGTGAAAATCCAGAACAGAACATTGCAGATCTGACGACAGCCTTTCAGAGTCATTAAAAACCTACTTGGGCTGTGGAAATAAAATGACTGGCCTAGCAGATAGGTTTTAAAGAAATTTCCAGCCCCCACCATTTTCACCAACCTCTCCTTCCTTTTGAATGTCATAGGGATAAAGCATTTGATGACAATGATCAACAGCATCATGAAGGATCTTAAAATGTTTACTTCCCTCCAGTATTCATTCTTTGAATTTGCCATAATTTCTTCCAGGGTCTGGCTTCATTAGCTACTGATAATTTGCGTAAAAGAGAAATTATGGCATAGTTTTTTAATGTTAGAAACAGGATAAGAAAGCAGAATAAAACAAAGGAGGAGATGTGTGATAAAGATGTAAATGATAACATGAAATTCTTCAGGTTTATTTTATTTTCCTCCTAAATCTGCATTGTCTTATTCATTAAATATTTTCTAAGTATCTACTAGGTGCAGAGCACTATACTAAAGGCAATGAAGGGTACAAAGTTCATGAACCATGGCTCATAATTCAGGGTTTAAATTTAATAATACCATGTCTGCATAGCTAGATCTCTCTTATTTTTATCATAAATAAAAAAGCAGATGATAGATTCTCCTTAATTCATCTGATCCAGATGCTGTCTCTAAAGAGAGAAAAGTAAAGCATGATGGGCAATTTCCATTCCATTTTTCTACAATAAAGAATCAAAAAGGACAACTTTACAATGCTAGAGAGTAAAGGATCAAACAGTGATAGGTGAATGGAGAAGGATAGAGATAGAAGGAAAGTAGATATGAAATAGGGAGAAAAAAAGGAAGAGGCAAAGGTAAAGGAGAAGAGGAAATGCTCAGAATTGACTTCTTACAAGAAGTTTTGCTGTTTTCTTTCCTCAAATTATCTCACATTTATTTATCTATTGATGTGTTATATCCCACAGAAGAAAGAAGCTTTTTGAGAGTAATGATTATTATTCTTTTCTCCCTTCCACAGTGACAGAGCCAGACAGACATAGAAAGACAGAGACAGAAAGAACTAGAGAGGCAAAAAGAGAGAATGAGACAGACAGAGAAAGCCAGAAACACAGATCCGACAATAAGCTAGAAGTAGGTAAAGAGGGACATAAGAGTTTTTCATTTGAGACAAGAGGGAAAAAATCAAATTCAAATGCAGTAAAGAATCCTCATTCCAAACATTAGATTTCTACCTAACAAAATGCAATTTAATCATCTGTTAAGCTCTCCGTGCACATTTGTGAGCTCTGATCTTTGAAACAGAATTGCTCTCACTTCTGACGGCCAGTTGGAGACAAGATTCTGCCCATTTCATTTGGTCACTTTGGATGTCAGTGAATTCTGATGATATATACATAACCAGGTGCTGCTCTTAACTAGGTATCATTCTACCCCTATTGCTCAAATAAATCTAAACGGCATCTTAAAGCAAAGGAGACACTGCCGCAGTAACATTGACAGAAGACCTAGCTATTAAGCTGTCTACAGACTCTAGAATCAGTGAAATGTTTGACAGCCGCAGGGACAAATATGTATTAGTAACATTGCTTAATCCATGTTTCAAGGGCAGAATTTGAAACCATGCTTTTGGCCCATGCAGGCCCTGATCACTGGAAGGATACTGTCATAAACAAAATGCCAGAGGCCATGACATTATGTGCCTCCTCTTCCCTCTCATCTCTTTCCCCAACTCCCCCAGGCAAAGTATATCTCATGAAGCAGAAGAGGCTGGAGATCCCAGAACACATGAAGCAGAAGAAAAGTCATCAGAGTGACAACACCCACAGCCCTGGGGCCACCTATTATCAGCTCTTAGTAGAGCAGCAAAACTCAATCTGTCTCATCTTTGAAAGTGTGGCTACACATTTGAAAGTGTGGCTATGATGGGAGATCTGTAGGTTTCACTGAACAGCCTCTCCCACAGCCAACAACTGAGGCAATGACTTCTGCAAACCCATTCCTATTCCTGTTCATCCCAGCATAGTCCCTTCCCCCACAAAATTCATGCCATTCAATTCCAAGCTTATCATTACCTCCAAACCTGAAATGCCATGGTTATTCTTGAGTTTGTGGGGATAAAAAAAATAATAATTCAACATAGACAATAGAGGGTAAAACTTTGCTTTTCTTAATTCATATTGAAATGCAGGAGTTCTTTACCTGGAGTCTGTGAACTTGTTTGTTTGTTTTTTTAATTTAATATTTTGATAATGATATTTAATGTAATGACTAATATGGCTTTTGTGGCTTAAAAATCATAAGTATTTTATTAGGAGTATTTAAAATATTATTCTGAGAAGGGATCAATAAATTTCACCAAACTTCCCAAGGGGTTCAGGATACAGAAAAGGTTACAGAACCCTTGGCACAGAGGGATCCCCAAGAAGCTGTTGCTTTTTCCCAGCTCTAAATTAAACACAGAGTTTCACAACATCAATGAATAACTTGCATGTATGTTCAATTTCACCTGGTATGGGTTACGCCAAATAAAAAACATGTTTCAGGGTACTCTATCTTGTGCAATAGTATGAATAAATAGGCTAATAATTTTTTAAGTCAAGGGATTTCTTTATTGAATAGTGATAGGATGTAGTTCCAAAAAAAAGTCAGAAGGTAAAGGCGACTACAGCAAAGAAGAAATTGTAGTTAATGCATTAGTGCTTTCTTGTAAGAGCAGAGTCTTTGCACAGCATACAGTATTTCTATTTTTGTGCAGTAATTATAAAAAAAAATCCCCTTCTTGTTCTTCCTCCAATCATTTGACTGGCAAGCTGACAAACAGAGAATCAAACATTTCTCTGAGTCAGATCTCAGAGGAGTATTAAAGGAAACCTGAGGGAAAATGGAAATGGGGAGAGGATAAAAAGTGGGATCACAAAGGGGTGGGTGGGGAAAAGAGTGTGTGACAAACATGGGCAGCGCTTATCCGAGGTAATGGTTCAGAATAAAATCTGAACTTTTCAAAGAACACCCCTGCTTGAATCTGACAACTAAAGTTAGAACAAACTGAAATGTAGTCGGTAGAAGATACATAGTGGTCCCAAAGGCCCACTCCTCTGAGAACTAAGTCTACAATAAAGGTGCTAAAAAAAGACCTGGTTGACCAGTTTTTCTCACACATGCCCATTCCTGTATAAATTGTTCAAAGAAACCATCATGGTGGAGATCTTAATTTGGATGTGTCCCTATTGGCTCAATGCTCTGGTCAGAGGCTTTTATTGGTCAATATGCCTTAAAATCAATTAGAAAACTGATCATTCCTAGCACAATTATAAAATGCCTTTAAAAAAATTATCAGAAGCATTTGTTCTTTGTTTTATTTTTCCTAAAATGTACAGCAGCTTTGACTACATCTTAAATAATTTCTCAGTCCCGGAGACAAAATAATCCATTCCGTCACTAAGATATGACTAAATCTTTTCCAGTCATGACTGGGCTATATTGACTTGCCAGGCTGAACAATGCACCTGAGAGACAATCGCTTGACAGCTCTCTTGATGTGACACCACATCCCTGTCAGGTCTCTAAATATCATGTTCTCCTTGCAGTGTCACTTAACTGTCAGATGATATAGTCTGAGAGTTGTAACGACTTGCTTTTACCTGAGCACAGGCTTTGAAGACATGCTATGCTATAGCAGGTTGACCAAAATTTCATTTTCTTAGCAAATCTACTCTGTTTTCATTTCTGCCAATTACAGCCCTTTCAATACATACTCTTGCTATGGGAAAGTTCTAATTCACCTGACATGAAAATTACAGGAGCATAGATTTAGTGATGGAAGGGACCTTAAATATAAATCATTCCAAACCCCTCATGACACCAATGAGGAAGAAGAGTCTGAAAGAGGTGAAGAGACAAGCCCAAGGTCAAAAACTCATAAATGAGTGGCATAACCAGGATTCCAAATTCAGTATTCTTGCCATTGTAGTTCCTCATTGCTTCAAATGAGGTTAAAAATATGAATGAATTTAACTCAAATTTCCAGCCAAGTCTGGGGAATTCTGCCTGCTGCATAATATGTGACGAAATTCCAAATTGGTAGTGGCAATGAATGCTGACTTAGCATTGTGTACCACAGTAAGGGACAGAGGGACAGAGTTGGTTCCAGTCTTTCTGAGAGAGAGAGAGATTCAGACAGAGATAGAGACAGAGACAGAGAGACAAAGAAAGAGGAGAGACAGGGATAGAGACGGATAGACAGAGACAGAGAGAGAGAGAGAGAGAGAGAGAGAGAGAGAGAGAGAGAGAGAGAGAGAGAGAGACAAAGAGAGGAAGAGACAGAAAGACATGCATAGAGATAGAAGGAATTAGAGAGGTAGAGACAGAAACAATGTCTGAAAGACAGAGACAGAAACAGGCTCAAAGTTCCTAATTTTCTTCAGGTCTGACTCCAGGGGTAGAGAGAGAGAGAGATTTCTGAAATTACATACATAAGGAGGAAACTAGCAGCTTTTCAATATCCCCCTGATTCCCAACTTGCTTTCCTAGAAACTTCCAAGAGACTTTCCCCTTGGGTGAAATTAAAATATTTCTCTTCAGAAGGTCTTATCTACTCTAGTGTACTTTTCTGATAAATCCTCATCTGTATAGCTTCTCCCAATTTCTATTTGTTGTCTTAGTTAATGGGTTAGTGTTTGCTTTTGTAAAAGTATTTTATGTAACCAGTCCAGAGAGTAGAGGGGGAAAAAACCCTCAGAATCATGGTCTTTCTCCTGTTTTCTCATTGTAGTAATAGCAGTTTTCCATATTGTCAACCTATCAATATACTTACTATATTACCAGCAATACCCTAGGGATGCAATGAAAGCAAAAAAAAAAAAAAATAATAACAATTCTTGCCTTCAAGGAACTCATCTTCTAACAGAGAGACATCAAACAAAAATCCATGACCAACAAGACATATTCAGAATAAACTGGAGGTGATCTCAGAAGGGAACCATTAGAATTATAGTGACCAAAAAAGTCTTCTTCCTGGATAGATGATTTTAACTGAGTTTTGAAGAAAGCCTAGGGAAGCCAGGAGACACAGACAAGAAGGAAGAGCATTCCCCCAGATAGGGAAGAACCACTGAAAGTTGGGAGTTAGAAGATGCAATGTCTTGTGTGAAATTCAACAAGAAAAACAATGTCACTGGACTTTAGAGCACATAGAGGGAAACAAAATATTAAAAGACTGAAAAGGGAGGAGAGGAACAGGTTTTAAAGTGGTTTAAAAATCAAATGGAGGGTTTAATATTTGATTCTGGAAAATAACAGGGTCATTGGAATTTGTTGAAGGGAAAGGATGGTATCATATGATGAAACTATCCTTTGAGATTACTTTGGCAGTTGAATAGCAGATAGACCCAGAGAGGGGGAAATTCTTGAGGCAGGTAAATCAACCAGTAAACTATTGCAATATTCCAATTTTGAGAAGATGAGCAGGATTCCAGAGATACATATTTAAACAACTCATGGAGACAAGCATACATATCTTATAAGGCCACACAGACTCTTACAGAAAGCAAGTTTCCATTTCAACAGCATTTCAGATTCCTTAGATTCTGAAGGGATGGCCATAATGAACCAGATAAGGAGAATTATCACTGGGAGAAAATAGTGGGTCTTTGTTTATTTGTAAATCACTAAATGGCCTCCTTGAATTTAAAGAATCTCACATTTCAAAATGAAAATGTGCCTGAGGATCTTAATGAATTTTAAATACTAAGTTAAAAAATTATATAGATTGGAGATACTGATGAATTTCATTTTAGCTCTGGCACTTCTAATGCCCTGTTAAACTTGGAATAGATATGATATCCAATGAAAATATCTAGAATCTAAAAAGATCGTCAATATTTTCTTTGTAATTTGAAAAAAAGATATTTAAAACATACAATAACCCAAGAAGCTTGAATGAAGTCAATGAGGATATGGGGTCTGACTCAAAAGATGTTAGACACGGCCTCTTGCCTGACAAAGAATTAGCCCTTTCCGTCCAGGTCGATGATCTACAGGTGCAATCAACCCTTTGTGATGATGTCAGTGGGGATCCAGGCTTGGCGAACAACGCTGCAAACTGGCCAACTCCACCCAGCTGCCAAGTGTGTAGCCACATGCTGGCCAAACCATCCGGGAAGAGGGACTGAAACAGGACTGAAGAGACTTCTGCCCAGTGGTGGGCTGAAAGTGGCTGATAATGAATGAGTGATGATGGTTAAGCGGCATTATTCTCCTATCCTGGAAAGATGATGGTCCTGAGCCAATGCACCCTAGCTCTGACAGGAAATCACGCGGCCATGCAGCAAACCGGCTTTGACAGCCGACTGACAGCTTCCAATTCTCAAGCCGGTGGATGGGCACAGTTCAAACCAGAAGGCAAGGAACAGACTCTCCACTGCCCAAGTCACTCCGAGTAGCCCCTTCCACTAGTTGACACCTGGCACTATCTGGTTTGGCAGTCGGGTGCTATGACAGAAAACAGTGAAAGGAAATCAGAATGAGAAACTACCCTGAATTCAGAGGGGGGAACTGAACAAGGGAAAATAGGGCAGGTTTCATAAAGCGTCTTTTCTCACTAACTCACCAGCGTCCTCAGGAAGATTAAATGAAGAAAGAAGCTATTGATCTGTGAAACATAATCTAATTTCAAAAGAAAAACTCTCTTGATGCTGCACTCATTCACTGGGTGGCAACAGCAACAATCTGGTCAGTTGCCGCGGGGTAGTTTTTCTAGGACTTAGCCAGTCTCTGCTCTATTCACAATAAACCAGCCTTGTGGAGATGGGAAGCCTCCTTTCCTGAGGGTAAAAGTAAAAGGCACAAAGATATACAAAAGAGTAAAATCTTACAACTGTTCTGATTCAGGCAGCAGGCATCTATTAAGGGAAACTGCCTGCCAATAAAATTTACATTATATATGCATTTATATAGATGATATAATGTATAAATATATGTATATAATAAATACACTATATATAATGTATTCACATTTATTATATATGCAGGCATATATAATAAAATATGTTATATATTATATATGTATATAAAGGCATAAACCAATTTATATATATGAATATATGGATAGACATATATATATGCATGCTTATTTGGGCAACTAGATGGCATAGTGGATTGGGTCTGGAGTCAGGAAATCTTGAGTTCAAATCCCGCCTTAGATACTGACTAGCTGGGTGACCCTGAGCAGATAATTTAGCCATGATTACCTTAGTTTCATCATAAAGTGAAAGGAGGTGGAGAAAGAAATAACAAACCACTCTAGTGTCTTTACCAAGAAAACCCCAAATGGGATCACAAAAAATCAGACACAACTGAATAACAACCATATGTACATAAACATACATTTATCTACATACAATATATGCACACATACATTTATTGCATATTTTCATTGTAGTATATTACAAATATATATTTGTATATATATGTTCAGACATATACACTCACATTTGTGGCATCTGTAGCTATGTAAGTGGGTGAACATGTGAATGTATGAATGTGTGCTATACAGCTAGACACAGAGACACAAAGACACACAGTTACCCTTGGTAGGGTCCTCTAAATAGGCTTCTTGTCCTTGTACCCAAGTTTGCATTTAGGGATATTGAGGGGAACCCTGGAATTATGACTAGCCACTGTAGGCCACATCCAAATGTTCAGAATATGCATTTCCTGTCAGTAGGAACATTTTTTCCTTCATACTTTTATTAGCTGTGTTTTATTAGGCCCATTGCTCTTGCGCCTCTGCCTGCAGCTCCAGCAGCAATGCCATTAGCTCCAGATGAAGCTTCACCCCCTCTCCTTGTGGCAGAGGTAAAGGTACCAAAACAAAAGCAATACCAATAAACAGTACATTGCAGAAAATTAATAAGCAACGCACTGATGTATTGTTGCCAACCAGTGGAGACTATTGAACAGATAACCCTTAGCATCCAGTCATCCCCACTTCAGTTTGCTCAGGGAGGATTTAACGGTCTCAGTAGCAGGTTGCACAACAGAGGGAAGAAAGTACTAGAACATTAGATGAAGGACAGAAACATAACTCCTGAGTGAGTTGCTGTAATTTCCTGACACTTATGAAAGAGGTATCATTGCCCTGTAGTAAGTAACTGGTGTATTGCTTTTCTCATACCTTGCAGATATGCTTCAGACAAACGCTTACAATTTCACTTCCAACCAATATTGCTTCTGATGTGTCTAGGAAGCTAGGTGAAGAATGCCTGGAGGCTGGGGGATGAAGAAGATGACCTCTAGATGTTCCTTCCAGTCAAATATCAAATAAGAGAAAGTGATTTCTTATTTATATATTCACAAAATATTTTAGACTGATAACTTTCATTGTAAAATTCAAAACTAATTTAGGGGCCTATAATTGCATAGACTGCTTTGTTTCATAAGGCTTCTGAGATTCTATAGAATAAAATCTATAAATATCCCGTGATACGATTTCCTGATTGATCCTTGCCTGGTTCTATTCAATTCAACACAAATCAACAAACTTCTATCCGGAACCTATTATGTACAGGAAACTTTGAGTGGCAATAGTGGATACAGGGCCAACCTCAGAGTGAGGAAAACTTTGTTTCATGTCCCTTCTATATGCAATGACTGATCCAGATCAAATAAATTAACTTCTCAGTTCCTTAGACAATTCTCTAAAACTAGATATTTGTAAGTTTTCTCTTTTTTAAAAAATTTTATTTATTTATTTTCATCCATTTACTACATGCATATTTCCAAGTTAAAAATTTCCCTCCACCTTCCCTTCTCACCCCCCTCCCCTCAGCAGGGAACAGTCAGATTAGCATTCTACATAAATATTTTGTTAAACATATTTATAAATTAGTAATTTTTGGCATGTGGAATTAGGATTACAGGAAAGATACATAAGAGATCATTTTCATAAAGTGTTCATCAGATTCGGTAGAGGTGTTTTTTTGTGTATGTTTTGTTTTGATTCATTTTTCTTCCTCTGGTTAGGAATAATATAGTCCATAATAAGTCAAATATAGTTGTCCTAGCTCTCTAGGCTGTTGAGAGGAGTTGTTTCCATCAAGGTTGTTGTTGTACTCATAATGTTGTTGATGTACACATTGTTATCTTGGGTCTACTCCCTTCCCTCAGCATCAGATCCTGTAAGTCATTCAATGTTTCTCTAGAGTCTGACCATTTGTGGTTTCTTATAGAACAATAATATTTCCTAGTATTCTTGTATCATAACTTATTTAGCCATTCCCCAGTTGATGGGCATCCCCTCAATTTCCAATTCTTTGCCACTGCAAAAAACTGCTATGAATATGTTGGAATATATAGATCTTTTCCCATTTTTTACAGTTTCTTCTGGATATAGCCCTAGAATAGGAATTGCTGCGTCAAAAGGTATGAATAGTTTTATTGCTCTTTGGGCATAGTTCCATGTTACTCTCCAGAAAGGTTGGATCCACTCACAACTCCACCAGCAGTGCATCAATGTCCCAATCCTCCCACAGCCTCTCCAACATTGATCATCTTCCCTTTTTCTCATCTTGGCTAATCTAATAGGTGTGAGATGATACCTCATTGTTGTTTGAATTTGCATTTCTCTAATCAATAGTGATTTGGAGCATTTTTTCATATGATTATATATAGTTTTAATTTCTTCATTTGAAAACTGTCTGTTCCTATCCTTTGACCATTTATCAATTGGGGAATGATTTGTGATCTTATAAATTTGATCCAATTTTCTATATATTTTAGAAAAGAGAGCTGTAAGTTTTCTTAACCTCGAATTATTTATACAATGAAATCATAAGTTCCTGAGGATTAGAATCATTTTGTCATTAAACCCTGACTATTCAAAAACACACAACCTGTTCCTCTTAAACTTAGTCTGGCTCATTCATTTGAGATCACATATCTGATCACATCTTTCAATTATAAGATGTATCCTGTTTAACACTTAAAAACATCAAGATGACTTCATTCACCCATCTTGCCCTAAACACTGTTATTCCCCATATTTATATAACAGATAACATGATAATTCTACATGATAATAACCTCTCTTGAGAAACTAAAGGCTCCCCCCATAAAATTCCTCCAAGTCACAGTGGAAGAAGATAAGTCACTCTTTAACAGAATTTCTTATGTCATGGGTTGTGTTGTCTATCTAGTGAAGTCTCCAGATCTTTTCTCTGAATAAAAATTGTTGCCTACATTCATAATTGAATGATATGCTAAATTTTGTTTAGAGGTTAGTGAAAATAAAAATGTAATTTTCCACATCAACATACACATAATCCCTAAAATTTCAAGGGGTCTCTGAACCCCAGATTAAGAACCACTGATTTAAAAGCAGATACTATCTTTTAGCCTTTAGAGATCACTTGAAGGTGTGAGCTTTCTGCCTCTAACCTTCACTTTACCTGCACTTCTTAGAAGTACACTATCATTGCATCAGATCCTTCTTAATAATATAAGACAATAAATTCTGTCTCCTTTTACCATCATCTTTCATACACTGAATGCATTCTGTTCTTCCCCTGATCCCTGCTCTTTCAAGCATGCCCAGTGAGGTGAACACCCATATTTTCTGGTTGACATGATGAATTTTCAATCATTTACATCCTAGACTATCAACACTAATAGTTATATTTCTAGTACTGTATCAATGATAAGAAAGACATTCCAAAAGGCTAAATTTGAAATTCCATTGGGGTCTCATTTTCTGTTGGTAAGAAACTTCTACACTGAGATCCCATTAAACCAAAGAATTAGCCTGTAAGAAGTCATGTCAACTTCTTTTAGAAGTCAGAAGAGGTATAACATGTATTCATGCGAAGTTCATAAAAGTTCACAAGGTTGATGTGCTTAATGACCTATTTCCTGTAGTCATCTGAGTTAACTTTAATCTCTTCTTCTGGGATTTAACCTTGGCTTATATTTGATTCCTTCTCATCTCATCTACATCTCTCACTATTCAACTAAACCCTTCAACTTTGCTTTGACATTTATAAGATCCATTATTTAGACAATTTTCAAATGAAAAAATTAAAGTCATATATAATCATATGAAAAAATGCTCCAAATTATTATTGATGAGAGAAATGCAAATACAACAACTATGAGGTATCACCTCACACCTATCAGATTAGCCAGGATGAGAAAAAGGGATGTGGAAGGATTGGGATATTGATGCATTCCTGGTGGAGTTGTGAACAGATTCAACCATTCTGGAGAGAGCAATGTGGAACTATTCCCACAGAGCAATAAAAATGTTCATACCCTTTGACCCAGTAATTCTAATTCTAGTCATATATCCAGAAGAAATCATAAAAAAAAAATTAGAAAAGCCTCACATGTTCCAAAATATTCATAGCAGTTCTTTCTGTTGTGGCAAAAAAATTGGAAACTGGGGGGGATACCCATCAATTGGGGAGTGGCTAAACAAGTTATGGTACATGAATATTATGGAATATTATTGTTCTGTAAGAAATCATAAAAGTTTGGACTCTAGAGAAGCATGGAATGATTTATAGGATCTGATGCTGATTGAGGGGTGCAGAACCAAGAGAACAATGTACACATTAACAAAAACATTGTGAGATGATCAACTTTGGTGGAAGCAGCTCCCCTCAGCTTTCAGAGAGCTAGGTCAACCATATTAGACCAACTATGGACAATGTTATCCCCATCCAGAGGAAGACAAACAAAACAAAACAAAACAAAAAACTCTTTAAGATCTGATGAACACTTTATAAAAATTATCTCTTATGTATCTCTTTCCCTTAATCCTAATTCCTCATACCGAAAATGACTAATCTGTAAACATTTTTATCAGAAATATTCATATACAATGTTTTCCTGACTGTTTGCAGCTGAGGGGAGGTGGGTGGGAAGGGAGGGGTAGAAGGAAATTTTGTAATTTAAAAATACACATATGCATATGGATGAATGTTGAAAAATTTTAAAAAAATATATAAGATCCATCCATCCCAGTTACTCTCATTCTGCCTTTCTTGAAATCTATTCCTGATCTCACTTTGACATAAGAATGTTCGGTATTGTATGTGAATAATAACTTGGGCATTGGTACTCAATTCTCATTAATATTCTCAGTAATCCTACCTCTCTGCCTGGAGCCCTAGTGGAAAGAGTAAAAATTCTTTTCAAAAATTTTCATTTAAAGAAGGCTCAAAAATCCAGTCAACTCTCTATTTCCCACCAGCTGTAATCCTTAGATTGGACTCCACTATCATCATGCCCACCCCATGCCATGTACCTTTCCTACCCTATTACCCCTTTTCAGTTTCCTTTTGTGTATTGTCTTAATCCATTTGACTGAAAATCCATTTCTTGTTTGTATCTCCAGTGCTTATTTGACTATTTGACACATATAGATAATGAATAAGTGTTGTTATGTTGTAGTTACAGTCTGAGATTATTCTGTATCCCTGATCTATCAACTAATCCATGCCACCTTCAGGTCCCATCTTCTGTGATTATTTTTTGAACTTGATTCCTTGGTTGTTTGATTGGTTGCTGTCCTTCATTCTTGAAGAGTACCAAAATGGCATCACTATGCTACAATCAAGTTACAATGTGTTCAAGTATGGTTGATTGGACCAATATGAGCTCAGAACACTACCACAGATTGGGGAAAACATTCCATATGAACCTTTGCAGTAGAAATGTTTCTAAATTTGTGCCTCTCAAGTTTATTTTGAGCTACTGAAATTCAGCTTTGCTCATAAAGGACAATACCTTTGTTGATATGGATACACCATATTGGGTAGTCCTGTGCCAGCATCCCTCATTCACCAATCAATCCCAAAGATTTCTAGACAGAATTTGAGGGTTTTCTTGTATAGCTTCTACTGAATACCACGTGAGTGACTTTCTTACATGAGTTCTCCATAAAAAAGTTTCTATAAAATGGATTATAACTACTTGCCCCTTAGCTATCAGATGCAACAATCCTGATCTCTAGAAATTTAGAGGATTAGTTTGATTCAGTTTTATCTCTTAAGAATACTAAGCAAAGTGAGAAAGCCTTAACTTTAAAGGTTATTTGTGATCTACATTCTCACTTGTCACCAGTTCAATACAGTTCAATAATTACATATTTCATCATATTATTATTGTATAGTTTTCAAGTGCTTATAGAGATTATTTTTCTTACAAAATAAAAATAAAAGATTGCTAAACAGATATCTGATGGAAAAATAAAGGAATTGATATATTTTATTAACCATGATTTTTTAATCACCTGATTTTCCACTGGGATTTTACTGGCTAATTTACCAAAACAAACACACATGCACACAAACAGAGCCATAAAAAGAATACAAGCACAGTGTGTGTAGTATCTCATCCAGATGTCAGTTCCATAGCTCTCTGGTCAACCCAGTTAATGAATGAACATCTGTTATTTTTTCTGGTCAGAATGGTCAGAACTTTCTTCAGCACATTCTTCTTTATAGAAAATAATAGGAGTATGCTGTCATTGAAGTTGCCTACATTCGTTTTTTCATTTTGGAAATTATAAAGTGACTAATTGTCATTTCTCCAGACCTTCATTAGTACCAAATACAGTATTGCAAATGTATTTTAATCAATTCAATGGTACTTGTCAAGAATATTATTTTCTTTAGTGCATTCTATGATTCTTTTCAGCAAAGTACTTTAATGGCTTAAAGGGAAAAGTATTCATCATATTCATACTGTATTACATACAATCTATCTCACATCAGAGTCTTGTTTTTAAGTTTATAATAGAGATAAATTAGAGATAAATGTAATTCATAGGTAAGGAAAATGAAATATGCCATAAGAGTCATACTTGTGGTTAAGCGAATCTTACCTCAGTCATTTAACTAGTTCTGTGACCCTGTACAAATAGCTTAATTAATTTCTCTCAACTTTACTTTCCTCATCGATAAAATGAGAATTCATAGCATGAACTGGCACAGGATTGCTTTGTAACATACTCTGCAAACTTTAAAGTGTCATATAAATATCAGTTTTAATGGTTATTATCATAATATTATAGGAAAAATTCTTTTGATCATATTCAGATGGAAAAAGTCCTTGGATAAATTGCTCTGCTTCCATGAAATGTATTTTCTCCTATTGCCATATGATTTTAATTTCTTCAGTTAGGTCTCTATGATTTGAAAGTTTTTCATTCCTTGTGGAATAGAAGTTCTCTGTATTAATGACAATATCTATTTAAAATGCTATTCTTGGGGTGGCTAGGTGGCTCAGTGGATAAAGCACCAGCCCTGAAATCAGGAGTACCTGGGTTCAAATCCGGTCTCAGATACTTAATAATTACCTAGCTGTGTGGCCTTCGGCAAGCCACTTAACCCCATTTACCTTGCAAAAACCTAAAAAAATGCTATTCTTGGGGACATTTAGGAGGTACAGTGTATAGAGTATTGGCCCTGGAGTCAGGAGGACCTGAGTTCAAATTCAGCCTCAGACACTTAATAATTGCCTAGCTGTGTGATCTTGGACAACTCACTTAACCCCATTGCCTTAAATAGATAAAATAAAAAAAAATTAAAACTAAATGAATGCTATTCACAAACTTGGGGGATATAGATTAATGTTCTAAGTGGGTATTTGTGTGTAGTAGTTTACTGTGCAATAATATTGTAGATCTACCAGATTTTATTGGTTAAATTCTACAGGATATATATTACGATCTATATCTGTCTTCTGGAAATTTGTCATCTGTCATTCTAATTACCTGGGCATGTCTTGATAGGTATTTGATAGGTGCTCTGACATGTTATACAGTAGCCAATTTACATTGAGCACTAAAAATCTAGACTCCTAAAGGTAACCATTCCATAGTTTCTGGTGACAATGACCTGACAAAAAATGACAATAATAACAATTTCACCAGGAGCAGTAGAAGGATCAGATAATATAAATATCTCCATATTCACAAACAAATCCACATGATTCCACATGACACAATCTCTTGTTGAATGCTTCCTTACAAAGGTATTGTTGGTTTATTTTGTGTGGATGTTAATGGAAGGTCTTTGGATTCTACTCTTGGTTTTTTTGGTATTCCAGAGTCCATTCAGGCATAAGTCATATTAATTTACATTCAGTGAATCCAATATTGTGTTCCTCTTTAAAATTGTTCATCCAAAATGTATTCGTATCTATAGATAATTAGTCTGCTTAATCTGTTTTCTAAGAATATCTTTCAATACTTCTTTTTTGGCACAGAAATATTTATCTTTCTATAGCTTTCCTAGCATTATGTGTCCTTCATTTTGTTAAAATTTTAATAGGAGTTTGTTAGTGTACTAATTTGTTATTGTCTATTTTATAATTTGGGAAGTCTGTTACATTAAGTCTGTTATTGTATAGGAATTTATTCCTTTAAATGTGTTTTTGCTGTTTAGATTTCATTTCAAAACACCAGTGAATCCTCTTAATATATTCAAACATTCCTTAATATATTTATGCGCTGTGTCCTGCTGGGAAGAAACTAAGGTATTTGTACAGTTAATATCAACTTCATCCATTGATTTAACATGATCTCTGTATTCAACATCAAGGCCTTTATTCCCTATCATTCAATGTAGTACATTAATAATTTTACACTTTGAAATCCAAATGACATTTTGATATTGAAAGAAATTGTATACACAATGATGGAGCTATGTAATTTGATATTTTGTGGATTCATATAACTGAACATCATGCACATATATCAAATGGTTAATAAGATATTTTGGTTTAATTCCTTTAATATGGACATTATATCTATATAAGAGAGAATATAATGGATTAGGGGGTGGACAGAATTATAATGGGATGAAATTGTTACCCAGAAATACCACATTTCATATGAATTATTCTTGCCATTATGTTGGTAGTATGTTTTAAATAGAAACTCATTTTCCATGTGGACATAAAAAATGCTAGCATTCTCATTCTACTTAAGTCTACTTCATATATTTATAATTAGTGAGTAAAACAGGACTATGGTACTTGATATTATTGATCCTGGGTTTTGTTTTTATCATCATCATCTTCATTATTATTAATTTACTTCATGAGAGTTATGACATCAATAGTATCAGTTCAGCTCACATAAATTCAGAGGCTTTCTTACTAGATGATAATTCTATCTTTTTAGTATGCTTCTTTGGCTCTTTAAAATATTTCTTTCATTCTGTTTTGCTACTCATATCTTCCTTCGGATACAACATCATGGTAGGGAAGTGACTGTGCATTTTTGAAAGTTATAAAACTGAATCATAAGCTCAAATAGAACCTTCCAAAGTATAAGGACTTTGAATATGGGACTAGTGCAGGTAGTTATCAATCAAAAGGTTGGTCAACAAGTAACGAATTTGAACTTTTTGTCAGAAATAAATCATGAAACTATGTTCATTAGTGTGAATACATTATGAACTATGTTAGTAAAAGGAATACTATTTACAGGAATGAAATAACATATGTTTGAAGAAATGAAATGGTTTGATTCATTATATTTAGTTCCTATAATCAACCTAGACTTTTGATTTTCATCCCCAAACATCACAAAACCAGTTTTCTTCTTTACTTATTTTTTTTCAGGATGTACTGCTTATTTTTTGTAACATTAAGTCTAGTTTTCTGCAATTATCCATCCCTTTCCATGACCATGGAATTTAAAATTTTTTTAAATATATAAATCTACCATACTTTTCATCATTTTCTTACTAGTCTATGATTCACAGAGATGAGAGGGAACTTAGAAGCTATATTGTCCCAAAACATCTACAAATGTATGACTCTCTTCAATTTTATTTCTAATAAAATCTGCTAATTCTTCTAAAATACTATTAGTGGTGGGGAAGTCAAGCCCATTGTTGGATGACTCCAGTTCTTAAAAACGATTTTCCAGATATTGAGCAAAAATCTGGCAAACTGTAAGAAGTACAAGATAAGTTTGCTTCCTCTTCCATGTGATGTCACAAAATATTTGGTGACAATTATTGTTTTGTCAGAATGATATTCATATTTTTCAATGATTTTTCACATATCTTTTAAAAAATTTTCACCATATTCTTTAGATTCAATTTAGTTTATTGATGTCCCATATAAAATGTGACAACCCAAAATTGTCACAAAACTCAAGATGTTGTGCTGGTCAGTTTGAATAAGATAAAATTCTAAACCATCAAGTTCTATATTATGTTTTGGCAATTTGGCAGTCTTCACAAGTGAAGGCAAATAAATAACAGAGTGGATAGAGCATTTGCCCTTGAGTAAGGAGGACCTGAGTTTGAATCTATCCTCAGATACTTACCAGCTGCATGACTCTGGGCAAATCACTTAACCATTGCTTGCTTCAGTTTCCTCAACTATATAGATTTGTTGTGAGAATCAATTGAGATATTTGTAAAGCACTTAGCACAGTCCCTGGCCACTAGTGGGTCTATTTAAATGCTAACTATTATTAATTATTATTCTTTCACATGCATCTAAAGCCTCAATCCAGGATATGTGCCAAAAATAAATAACAGTGACAACACCAACAGAAACTCAGGGAACATATTAAAATGGATGAAACTATGGGGTGACTAGGTGGCACAGTGGATAAAGCACCGGCCCTGGAGTCAGGAGTACATGGGTTCAAATCCAGTCTCAGACACTTAATAATGACCTAGCTCTGTGGCCTTGGGCAAGCCACTTAACCCCATTTGCCTTGCAAAAAATAAAAGACCTAAAAAAATAAATCAAAAAAATAAAATGGAGGAAACAGGTTCAGAAAATATATAGTTCCTTTGATCCAAAGGCTGGACAATTCAATATCAATTTGGTCTAATTCTTAGTCAGCATACATCTGAGGGTTCTAGAAGCCAGGTTCTTGCCTATATTACTTTGATGAAATCCATATCTTATATCTTAGATGTAGTAACCAGATATTTTTCTCTCATATGTCAATTCTTCTGAAACTTGAGCCCTTAATTTTCTCTTGTTATTCATCCTGGAGAATGAAATCCTGTTTCAGACTCTAATTCCTCTGGTGAGACTACCTACTTATTGCCATGACTTCCCTATCCCACCCTTTTATTAAAGTTTCCTCTTCTTTCCTCATTTGAAGAAAGGTCAACATGTGCCCAAAGTAAGTTGCTCTAATGAACCATAATCCTTCTTGGCTCATCCATTTTATCATTAGTCAAGGTCTAGCTTTGAAAAGTATAGTGGCATATTACACACACACACACACACACACACACACACACACATTGATTTAGATCCTTCTTTAATCTTTTTGAGGGATCCATGATCTCAACTATTTAGACATGCCTTCCTCTGAAACACACTGAAATTCATCTATGCCATTTCATCCTATGCAGCAATTTTCCATAATGTCTGCCTAAAGCATTGATATAGTATCAAACCAGTGAACCAGAGGCTTTTCTCTAGATCTTTTTAACAGTTTTCATTGTTGTTGTTGTTTTGTTGCCAGTGTAATAGTTGTTCTATCTCTTATCCTATAGTAGCTTTTCATCTCTCCCATTCTTACATGATGAAATCATTTCCTTTTCCATCTATATTATATATAGCAGTTTTTGTACCCTGGTCATTATTAATTCTATACTTGACAATCCATACACCCTAAATGTGCCTTTCCTTTGCCTTTTGTGTCATCTACAGGTTTAAGACTTTGAAGGTATGTGAAGCTATGTATCATCAATAGGTAAATGTCAAAGGATTTTTGGGTCTCAGGGTACTTTAAGTAGGGGCATCTCATCACAATCTAGGCAGTATTCACTCTTTTTTCCAGAGTTGTATTACCAAGCCAATGAGCCAATGCTCTTTAGAGAAATTGTTGATTTCACTGAAGAAGTCCTATGATATTCTATGCTGAGAGTTCTGCTTACAAATCAATTAAATGAACTTTGACAAAGTACTTATTGTGTTCAAGATACCATCTGACAAAAACTAAATGATTCCTTTCCTTAGAGAGTTTACTTTTTCCTGGAAGTGGTGACTTAATGAGTATAGAGAAATAAGTGCATAATAATGGTGGGGGTGGGGTGGGGGGAGATAATGAATGACTAAAGAAATCAGGAAAGTTTCCCAAATGGGAGATAGAGTCAGAGTTGCATCTTGAAGGAAGTTAAGCCTTTTAAGATAAAAGTATAGAAGGAGCACATTCTAGGCATAAGGAATGCAAAGGAATCAAGTTAGGCATGCAATGACAAATATGAGTAACAATTTGGAGTACAGCTTAGTTGGAATTTATGATGTCTGATGGTGAGTGATACAAAATGTCTAGAAAGATAAGTGAGAGTCGGATTGTGGAGAGTTTTAAATGATAAAGAATTCTTATTTTTTCTGAGAGGCAATAGGGAGCCAATAAAGATTTTTGAATAAGAGAATGATATGATCAGACTTGTAGCCTAAGAATATTCATTTAGCAGCTATTGGAAAGATGAATTATTTATGTAAATATATTTTGCATGATTGCATACATACATACACTCTAAATAAAATGGCTTGCTATGTCAGGGGAAAAGACAAAGGGAGGAATGGAGGGCTAGACTTTGTAACTCAAAAATTTTTTAAAGATTGTTTAAAATATAAAATATTAAAAATTATAAAATATAAAAAATAAAAATATTTTTTAAAATAAAGATTAATTATATTGGAGAGTAACTAGAAGCAGGAAGTACAATTAGGATGTAACTATTGCAAGGACCTGAAACTAGACCGATGTCTTTGTGAGTAGAAAGAAGGGGAAAGATGTAAGAATTATTGTGAAGGCAGAAGGAGGCAATGCATGAACTTTAATAAATATGGTAATAAAGTTGTGAACCTAGATTATTAGAAAAAATGAAATATCCTCAAAAGAAAGTGGGACATTTGGAGGTTTAGGAAGACATATAATGAGTTTATTTTGGAGCTGTTGTACTTTAGATCTCCAAGTAAAGATGACCAGAAGGCAGTTAGAAATGACCAAACAGTGCTCAAGAAAGAGATATATAGATTTATGAATAATCTCTAGAGAGATAAAGGTTGACCCCAAAGGAAATGATACAATCACTAAAAGGAGAGAGAGAGAGAGAGAGAGAGAGAGAGAGAGAGAGAGAGAGAGAAGAAAAAGTCCAGAGATAAGACTAACACATAGTTGAAGAGGATCTGACAAAAAGATAAGGGTAGAACTGGGACAAAGCAATGAAATGGAAGTCAAAGGAAGAGAGAGTATTCTGGAGTTGCAGGTGGTCAATAGTACCAAAAGCTGCACAGAGGAAAAAAATAGAATGAGGGCTGAAGTTGGCCATTCTTTGCTGCAGTTAAGAACTCTGAGAATGTTCAGTCTCATTCAAAGGATGAAAGTGAAAAACCACAATGCAAGTGGTTGAGAAATTATTTCAAGATGAAGAATTGGAGGCAACCACTGAAGTTTGACTGTTAAAGGGAGAAAAGGTGTAGGCTAAAAGCCTGAGGGCATCCTAGTATCAAGTAAAGAGGGTTTGGGTTTGTTTCATAAGGGTATATTTATAGGTAGCAGAGTTGGACCCTAGAAATAGCAGCTTGAAAAAGGCAGTGATGCAAGTAATGTGTGTGTGTGTGTGTGTGTGTGTGTGTGTGTGTGTGTGTGTGTGAGACAGACAGACACATAAAAAATAAGAAAGAGAAAAATGGGAAAGAAGGGAAAACAGAAAAATTTAGAAGAGACAAGCTCTTAGTAAAGGTGGGAGGGGTTAGGATCAAGGACATAAGTAGAAAAGTTTGCTTTTGAAAGGAGAAAGGTCATTGTATAATCAGAGAAAAACTAGGGGTAATAGAGGTTGAGAAGAGATTTTTTTTAATACATTGAGAAAGATCAAGGAAGAAAGAAATATGTAATGAGTGGTGGTTATGAGAATTGTTTTATTGCTATTGTTCTTGTTATTGTTTTAGACTTCCACTACTCATATCTCTATTCCATGAACTTGAAGTCTGATTTTCCTCACTCTGATTAAAACGATATATCATAATGAGCTTTGCTGATTCCCATCTTTCTTGAATCTGGAATTCCTGCCCTTTTCCACTACTAGAAGTTCAGTTTTGGAAAAATTCAGACCTATATTATATTTATTGGGACTAACTGGTCAGTCTTAGTACCTACTTCTAGGTAATCAATCAAACGTGTCTAAGTAAGCACCCATCATTCCTATAATCTGGCCCTTTGCCACAACGCTGAGCATTCTGATGTTGAAAGACAAGTCCCAGTCAGCCACATGCCAAATTGCAAGAAATGTGAGCTTTTTACAACTCAGGCATACCAAAAGCAAAGGGTAAACTCTCATAGGATCATCAACCTATCTCCTCCTGTAATGGATCATAAATATGATTGCTAATAGGCAATTCAGAGATCACCTAGTCTAGTAGTTATCAAAGAATGATCCAGGGATACTATGAAAGCATAAAAACCTTTGGATACATAAGGTGAAAAGTATTTTCACAATGATATTAAGACGTTTTTATTTATGATGTAGTAAATATTGAAACATAACAGACATACAAAAGATCTTGGGGGGTTGGGGGGGCAGTCCTTAATAATTTTTATATATACAAAGGGAACAGAAAGTTTGAGAACCGATTATCTTTATGAATAACACTTTTATAAACAATGCTTTCATTCATTTATTCATGTTTATTATACAATATATGTAAATATTTAAATTTATAGTGTGTTTATATATATATGCATAAATGCTATTCAAATGTTAATAAGTATATGTATAGGGGTGGCTAGGTGGCACAGTGGATAAAGCACTGGCCCTGGAGTCAGGAGTACCTGGGTTCAAATCCGGTCTCAAACACTTTATAATTACTTAGCTGTGTGGCTTTGGGCAAAAACCTAAAAAAAAAAAGTATATGTATATATTTTCTTTTAATCCAATCCTTTTTCTCTTTGCTTTACTCAGTCAGTACATTTATTGCCAATTCAGTTCTTGCCCATGCTCTGAGGTCTCTGTCCTCTTTCACATTACCCCTTTTGTCTGGGTAAATCTCTCTACAGAGCCGATTATCTACTCTCATTCAAATTCTTCCTCAAAATTTACTTTTTTTCTCTAAAACCTTTTAATAACATCCTGCCAATGCAGAAGCCCTCTAGGACAAAAGGGACAAGAAGGAAGGTCCAGAACAAAGAGAGAGAAACAATTGAAATGAGGGACCAATTATCTTTGACCTCTGAGAATCAGCAATCATCTAGCAATTTTATATCTTGTCTTTTTTTTTAATCTTAGGTATAAAGTTATTGGACATGAACCAGGAATATAATCCCCACTACAAAATAAAATATCTTTATAAATACACACTTTTATTAACAATGAAAAAATATTGTTCTTGCTTTTAACCCCTCCCTCACTAAACCTGAATCTCTAGGCTTTCCCCCTTAACTCATTGCCCCCAAATTCAAATCATTCATTCATACATTTCACAAGTAAATACACTGAGAACTCAAAGTATCCCTCTTTACCTCTTAGAGGGCAGACACTATGTCTGCCATACTCAGTACAGCACTACAAACACTGATCATAACCATGTCCAATTAACTTGTTAGAGGAAAAAGTAGGACAGTAGACCCCCCAAAATATTTTAAAGGTTTTTCTGTAACTGGTAACCCAGAAATCAAAGCAAATAGAAATGAGAGAATATAGAGACATATTTTTTGCACTTAAAGGATGTTTTTTAATGCATACCTTCCAGTTTGAGTTAAATGACCCAATTACAGTGGAGTCAACCATTTTATCATATTCAGTATGTTGACATATTTTCTGTTCCTGATTTTTAACTCGTGCAGTAGAAAGAAACCTTAATTTGGACTCAGAAGACATGTTTTGCACTCGAAGTTCTGCTAATCACCACCTTGGTGACATTGGTCTGGTTATTTAACCTCTCTGACTTTTCAGTTTCTTCATTTGTAAAACAAAGGGGAAGGAATCAAAGACTCTAATTCCCTTCCTGTCCAAAAATCCATGATACTGGGCTTCTAACCTTTCATTTAATTTCTCAGTTCTTTCAGTATTCTTATGTATTAGTTATTTAGGCCACTATTGCACTTAACATTCTTTAACTTACTAGATTTTACTATAAAAAATTCTTTACTTTCATGTCAGTTTCTTAAAGAGTGCTAGTTGGTCCATGTATTTTATTCCCAATTCCATCATAGCTAATAACCCAAGCACCAAAACTATACATCTTATTTCATAATTGATAAGTTATGCTAATTGTGCTTGTTAATGATATAATATGAGATTACATGTTTATTTAAAAAATGTGTGTTATATAAGCAGGGCTTTGTCACGGAGGCAAAAAGGAAATTGCATCACTTTTCAAGTATAAAGCAATAGATTGAAACACAAGGATGAAGCAGTCATCAGAAAAGAAACCACTAGTATAAACAACAAGAAAGCATTACAAGGTTCAGTCTGACAGCCAGAAAAAAACTTAATAAGCTAAGAGGGAAATATCACAGAAATTATTAACAGTAACATGTAACCTTCTGCCCCCTTCATGGGTTGTTTGTAGTAGCCAGAGCTATGTCGGCAATCACAGCCAATTTTGACCACCATGCCTAATTCTCTGAGTTCCTGGGAACAGCTTTGGTTTCAGGGGCATAAGAATACCTATCTGTAACTATTTCTACAATACTGGCACTAAAAATGACACTTTCTTCTCTATTTTCTCTAAGTTGTCTACATTTTTGTTAGAACTAAGGTACCACAACCCAAATAATGCACTGAAGATAAAAGTTTAATTAAAGACCCAGAAATGGGAATTGTCTCGGAATGCAATCTTTATTCAGATGAAGCTGAAAATAGCTCATGGAAACTTTTCCCCCTTGGCATGGTATTCTAACAGCTCATATCCAATCTGCCACTGTATGTATGTTTGTGCATTTGTTTCCATCAATATTCCATGTTCTACCTCTGTCTTGTCCATTTAAAAAGTAGATACATTTTATTTTTTCAGTTGAAAAAGGTTGCATTTTCCATGCTATTTTTACCATTTCCTGAATTATACTCAGTATCTTTAAAGTCAATTGAATTTTTACCAGTCTTTATCAAGATTAGTAATATCTCTTAATTAAATACCATCTGCAAACTTCATGAATTTGCTGTTTTATCTCCTTCTATTAGATCATTAATTAAGATGCAAATTAAAGTTAGCAACACCCAGGGTACTCCAATGGCCCTCCTTGCCATTGAATGAATCACCATTTGTATTAAGCTCATGTTTACAGCCTTCAGAGTTTTCACATTGCCTAGACCATATAAACTAATGTGAGATCAGTAAACATATTCCTTAAAATTGCATCTTAATGCTTTATCAAAATTTTCACATAGCATCACCTAAAATTTCCTCCCCTGCTAGAATTATTGTTTGATGTAAAAAAAATAATTCATCACATTATTCTGTCACAACCAATTATTAACTAAGTCAAACTGCTCGTCAATTATGTTTGTCCATAGATGGTTACAAGTTTTCTCTTAATAAAACATCCATTCCAATTATTACGATCGTCATAATAAAAGTTATTGAGTGTGACAAGTGTCTATGGTAGGCAGTCAAGCATTGCCCTGACAAGAGGGATAAAATGTAGTCTCTTCAAGACGTCTACTGACTAGTTGAAAAAACACAAAGATGAAGAACAATATGGTATACAATAAATGCCATAGGATTTTTTTAAAAAGAGATAGAGATCACTTTAGGCCCCTAGGAGATTGGAGAGACTTCATAGAAGAGGAAAGAGTTAGACTTGATCTTGAGAAATAAGTAGAATTGAATTTTTATTATAACAATTTTTTGTATTGTGGAACCATTTTTTTTCCTATTGTGGATTCTTGTTGTAGAGTGTTCACATTCAAAATGAACCATAACTCCCAAGTAGAATCAATCTTATGGTCTCCTAACAAGTGAATTGATACACATGCTGTTTTTGTTGTTTGTTTGTTTTGTTTTCTTTTTTACAATCATGTAAAACATTTCATTTAACTCAATTTGTATAAGAATACTTGAATAAAAGAAAAAAGAATGAAAGTGAAAAAGAGCATGTTTCAGTCTGTATTCAAAATACAATATCAATTATTTTTCTAAGAAGAGAATGCTTCATCATTAGTTCTTTCAGATTATTTTATTGCTAAGTATAGCTAGGTCTTTTGCAATTCTTCACTGAACAATATTACTGTTACTGTGTACAATGTTCTTTTGCTTATATTCATTTCACTTTGCATCACTTCATGTAAGTCTTTCCAAGTTTTTCTGAAATCATCCTGATTGTCATATCTTGTAGCACAGTAATATTCTATCACAATCATGTACCACAGCTTGGCTACATTAATAGGTACCCCTATTATGAGAAAATCTTTGATTTCCAATTCTTACCCACCAATAAAAGTGCCACTATAATTATTTTTTGCACAAACAGGACATTTTCACTTTTCTAAATTTGTGGGTTATAGAGCTAGCAGTGGTATTGCTTGATCAAAGGATATGCAGCTTTATAACCCCTTGGCCATAGTTCCAAATTGCTCTCCAGAATGGTTGGATCATTTCACAACTCCATCATCAATACATTAATGTTCTAGTTTTCCCACATTCCCTCCAAGATCCATCATTTTCCTTTTTGTCATATATAATCCAATATGAAAGATGTGACATGGTACCTCAGAGCTGTTATAATTTGCATTTCTCTAACCAATAGTGATTTAGAACATGATTCTAGATAGGTATGGTTGAATTTTAATGCACTTGTGCGCTGAACTGTAACGAAAATCTCAATTTTGTCCTTGCCAGATAAAGGAAACTTTGCTACTTTTCCTGAACTCTGGATTCTGTTCATCTTTGTAGTATGTTTTAGAAAGAATCAATATTCTTCATACCTTGGCATTGAAATGGTGTGTAAGGGTAGCACTCTTTTTTCCTTTCCTGGGGATTCTGGGAAAAGTAGTTTATTCACAACACTGGTACTTACTTAAGCCAGAAGTTAATTCAATTAAACATTCACTGAGCTCCCAAAGACACAAAGAAAAAAAAAAACAAAGCAAACACTGCCCTTGAGAAGCTTACCTTATACCTAGAAAATAGAAAATATTCCATATATTCAGAAAAGTAAGGTAGAGAAGAGAATGAGAGAATAAATGATTCTAGAAAAAATCTTATTGATAAATGGTCAAAGGATATGAATAGACAGTTTTCAAATGAAGAAATTAAATCTATATATAATTATATGAAAAAATGCTTCAGATCATTATTGATTAGAGAAAAGCAAATTAAAACAACAATGAAGTATCACCTCACACCTATCAGATTGACTGACAAAAAGGGAAAATGATCAATGCTGGAGAGGTTGTGGGAGGATTGGGACATTGATACATTGCTGCTGGAGTTGTGAACTGGTCAAACCTTTCTGGGAAGCAATATGGAACTATACACAAAAGGCAATAAAACTGATCATACCCTCAGCAATTCCAATTCTAGACCTATATCCAGAAGAAATCATAAAAATTAGGAAAAGTCCCACATGATCCAAAATATTCATAGCAGCTCTTTTTGTTGTGGCAAAAAAATTGGAAACTGAGGGGATGCCCATCAATTGGGGAATGGCTAAACAAGTTATGATACATGAATACTATGGAATATTATTGTTCTGTAAGAAATCATAAATGGTTGGACTCTAGAGAAGCATGGAATGATTTACAGGATCTGATGCTGAGTGAGGGGAGCAGAACCAAGAGAACATTATACACATTAACAACATTGTATGATGATTAACCTTGATGGATACAGCTTCTCTCAGCAGTTCAGAGTGCTAGGACAATGCTTTTAGACAGTCTATGGACATCAGAGGAAACAAAACAATACAAAGTAAAAGCCTTTCAAAATCTGATGAACACTTCATTTACTATTTTAAAAATATCACTTAATGTATTTCTTTCCCTTAATCCTAATTGCTCATACTGAAAATGACTAATCTTTTAAACACATTTAACACCAATATGTATGTGTAATATTAATCTGATTGTTCACCACTGAGGGGAGGGGGTTGAAAAGGGAGAGTAGAAATTTTTTGTAACTTAAAACTATATGTTAGCATATTTATGAATGTTGAAAATTTTTCATAACAAATATTTGGTAAAATAAATTTTAAAAAATTTAAGAAGCAAAACCCCCTGCTAACTAAGAATGTTCAATTATCTATATTTTCTTCTGAACTTCCTTTTAGCCCCCCTTTTAGAGTTTTAAATATATATCATTTTTTCCTTTCTTTTCTTTTTTTTTAATCAATATCACTAGTTATAAAAACTCCCATACAATGAACTCCCACTCAACCACCTAAATAGACAGTTTCCCTTGCAATAGAGAAGTATAATCAAGCAAAATAAGTCTCTTGGTCATGACTGAAAATATCTATCTCATTCTTACTCCTTCTCCATCCACTGTCTGCCAAATGTTCATTATCAGTGTTCTGAAGCTGATGACTAGACAATTAGTATTTCTTCAATTCCTTGTCTTTATTTCTGTAGAATTTTTGTATTTGGATTTCTGTAAGTCCTCACTTGGTCCGTGGTGAATTCCCAGGTATTTTATATATTTTAGGTTTATATTTAAATAGCATTTTTCTGTCTTTATTTTATTAATAATGTTATATAAAAATTATGGAGAATCATATCCTACTACTTTATTATAATAATTGATTCATTTTTCATTGAATCCCTAAGATTTTCTCAGAAACCCATAATATCAGCAAACACAAATAATTTTATTTTTTTTCCTGTGTTTATTCCCTCAGTTTCATTGTCTTATCTCATTATAATAGATAACATTTTTAGGACTATATCAAATAATATTACTAGCAATGGGAATCCTTATATTACTGTGCATTGTTTTTGAATGGCTTCTATCATTTCTTCATAAAAGATAATGCTAGCTCTTAGTTTTAGGCAGATACTGTTACCTGTAGCAAAGGAAGGTCTATTGATTACTATTTTTATTAGTTTTAATGTAAATTATTTTTATGCTTCATCAAAAGCTTTTTTGTGTACTTATTGATAACCTACATTTCTGATACTATCATGTAGTACTCTCCTTCAAGAGTTAAATTTTCTTACAGTTTCTGACATGTGACACAATATCTCTGTTCTCCTAACCTTTTCAAAGATCTTCTCCAATCCCTGGGAAACACTTCCATATTAATATCCTTAATATCCAAAGCTAAGTTTAACTGCAACATTCTTCATGTAATCTTTCCTGATGTCCCAAATCAGTAGTTAATTTCTTCCTCTTGGATGAATTGAAAATAGGTAGGAAGAAGAAAGGAAAGGAAGGAAGGAAGGAAGAAAAAATGAGAAAATGAGAGAGAGAGGGAGAGAGAGAGAGAGAGAGAGAGAGGAAGAAAGAGGGAGATAAAGACAAAGAGAGGAAGGAAGGAAGGAAGGAAGGAAGGAAGGAAGGAAGGAAGGAAGGAAGACAAAGAGAGAAAGGAAGGAAGAATGAAAGAGAGAAAGAAAGAAAGACAAAGAGAGAAAGAGAGAAAGAAAGAGGAAGAAAGAAAAAGGAAGAAAGGAAGAAAGGGAGGAAGGAAGAGAAATATATAGATATATAAATAGATATAGATAGATAGATAGATAGATAGATAGATAGATAGATAGATAGATAGATAGATATGAGGTTAGTATAGGTATAGAGACTAAAAATTCTCTGAGATCAAAGACTATTCATTTGTTGTATTTGGATCCAGAGTGACTAGTACAAAATAGTAGGCATTTAATAGATGCTTACTGATTGACTGAGGTAATTTTCCCAAGATAACACACAGGTGTACATGGCAATTAGTATTCAAATCTAGATTTTCTTAATCCAGAGTCATTGCTCTTCCTCTACGGCCCAATAAGTTGGTTTTCACAGGACCTAAATTTCTAAAGTTGTTCAATTTATCCATGAGACTCTGAACTTCAATTTAGCATCCTGATATTTTAGAGTCAGGATTAAGTTGGAGCCCTTACCTTTATATAAATAGCTTTTAATTCCCTCACATCTCTACCCATACCTTTCTTTTATATATATATGCCTTTTGCAAATATTAAATAAAACTTCTTTCTTCTTTGTTTTTGAACTATCCCTATTCTTAATTTCTTGACCATTCTCATGGGATCATAAACTAGAGCCCGAAGGACATTTAAAAGCCATCAAGTCCAAATAATACTTTTCTGACTGATAATTACAGACACTAATTCACATAACCCACTATGCCTAAAAGTCTTCACTCATTTGTAAAATTGTATATTTACAACGTTCTTTCCTCCATTCTCTCCCTACCTCTACTTCTTGATCAGGAAGCTTCATTCAAATCAATACTGCCATTCATAGTGGAAAGAATATGTTAATTCATTCACTATTTCTATGACTTTCCAAGTCAAATTCCCTGGCCACCATTCCCTCATGTATGCTGTCTCCTCCAATTAGAATGCAAGTTTCTTGCATGCATGTTTGGAAAGTAAGACAATTTGATTCCCTCCTCTCTTCTCTATTTCCAATGGAGATTGCTCTTTTACTCTTTATATAGTTGCTTTTTTGTGCCCCTTTTAAAGAAAGGTCATATCTCTTGCTTTATCTGACACACCCTAGCCTCTTCTTACTTCCTTTCACATGAAGGTATTTTAATATTCCCACTAAGGCAGACTAAAATTCCCCAGAGACATTTTATTCTTAAAACTCATAACTGGGCTACTTTCAAGAAATATTTCTTACTCCATGTAATTCAGTCTTCTTCACAGTTAGCATGTGTGTTTGTGTGTGTACATAAATATATATATATATAATTATATATATAGTATACATATACAAAGATATACATAAATACAAAGCCTTTAATAAAATATATTTCTTCTAAAAACATATATCAGGACCTTTCTCCCTTAAAAATATCTTCTTTACTCTTGTGAGAAAAAATGGTGGAGGGAACTAGAAATTTCAACAGATAGTTTCAAAAATTTAAAATACTTCATTTTACATTATGAAGAAAGATGGAGGAAGTATTAAGTATTAAGTAATAGGTACAGCACACTACAATTATTATGTCATTTGATTCTCATAGCAAGAAGGTAAAGTGCTTTTATAATCCGACAGAGGGTAAGTGACTTTCTCAGGGTTAGACAGCAAGTTACATTGGATTTAATCTCAGCTCTTTCTGACTCCAGGCCTTCTTCTCAAAGGAGAAAAGTGGACATATCACAGTCCAATGTCTTGGAAATATTAACTATGGACCTAAATTAATGGTACAAGGTTGGTACAAGATCAATACATGCAATGTAACAATGAATATTTCAAAAAATTTACATTTATCTTAATAGGCTATTTTAAAAGATGAATATATGATTATACAAATGCACCCACATATGGAGTCACAACATTTCTATAAGTACATATATATATATATATATATATATATATATATATGCCTGTATTTCTATTTTGAGCTTATGTGTATATGTATGCATTTCATGTTTTGAAATGGACTTGTGATTTCACTGGCTTCAATAACTTCCCCTAAGGGACTTCCCTTCAGTAGTGCACATCTGTACCTATTATGAAACTTATGATTCTATTATTTTAGAGAGTTGCCTACAACACTGAGATAAGCGATCACTCTGGGTCAAACAGACAGCAAATACCAACAATATCAACAATATCAATCAATTAACACTAAAGCTTTCTCTCCAGATAGATTGATAAAGATATAGATTAGCTATAGATATAGAGATAAAGATAAAGATTAGGTGTAGATTTCTACCCATTTCCCTCTGATTATCCCTCTCCCACTTTCCTCATTTTCTTTTCCATACATATATATGCATAGCAAATGTCTCTTAGGAAAAGTTCTTTAAACCAATCACAGGGGCATTTCAAAACATGAAATACATGTTACTTTGCAAGGGCATAAATATACATACTGATGAACATTTGCATACATCCTTATGTATGCAAATATATATAATCATGTTATAATAACCCTGGTTATAGACATCTACATATGAATGAATTACAAAATTAATTTTCATTTATTTTATTAACTATCACATATCAGATCATGACTGGCAAGATACAAACTTATTATTTTCCTTTAGCATAACCAAAATAAAACTTTCAGAAAAGGAATTTTTAGTTTTTTGGGTTTTTTTGCAAGGCAAGGGGGTTTAAGTGGCTTGCCCAAGGCCACACGGCTAGGTAATTAAGTGTCTGAGGCCAGATTTGAACTCAGGTACTCCTGACTCCAAGGCCAGTGCTCTATCCACTGCACCACCTAGCCACCCCTCAGAAAAGGAATTCTTATACAGATTTTAGAGTAACCAAAGCTGAATCCACAAAATAGAAAGGTTAGGCTTTTTTAAAAAAATATATATTAAATTACTTCTAAGCACCTAAAAGTTTTGACCTTCCATTTCCAATCTACTTAATCACAGGAAGATAACTCAACAAGAGCCCGTTAAAGTCATAAGAAAGAATCAATGAAATTTAAAAATAGGCCATAATAATATGAAATCAAATACCATCTAAAAGAATCTGAATCATATTCATGAAAATTGTCCAGATATTTTAAATATTAATAATAATCAGTGATCAACAGAATCCAGAGATTGGAGAAAATGCTATGATTCAAACTCAAAGGAACATATTGATAATATATTCTAATGTTATAACCACCACAAAGTTTAGAAATATCTAAGAGAAAGACCTTCAAAAGTGAATGAATACTAATTTGAATAATCTGGCATTATTCCACAATCATAATAAAGTAAAGAAGATAATGGAAATTATGGAACAGAAGGGCATTCAAAGTAAAAATCAAAATTCTATAAAAACTGAGAGTGACTTATAATAGATAAAGAAAACCTTCAACAACAACAAAAGAATTTGAGGAAATCTGGAAAAAAAGACAAAAAAACTTCTATAGAGGTATGTTAAAGAACCCAAAAAAGGTAAATTAATTACAATTACAAAGAAAAGAATAAGTGGATAAAGTCAACTTTCTCATGTTTATGAGCTGTTAATTTAAAAGAAATTAAACTGAAGGAAAACTAAAAATTTAAGGAAAACTTAATCAGGAGAAAAAAAGATGGAAGAGATCAATTCATACTCCATGAATAAAACTCAAAGTCAAAAATATCAATGTAGTGGGAATTACATAAAGAAAAAGGGAGATAAGAGTCAAAGGGGAGATAATGATGTATGTCAATATAGTTCATAGCCAAATAGAGAAGAGATATTTTTTTTTTCTCAGCAAGAATAGAATCCATGGGAGAATAGGTTAAAAGCAATTGAGGGGAAATTGGGTTGGGAGGAACAGAACAGGAATCTCTTCCAGATAAAGAGAAGATTGCCATTAAAATATATTCACATTAGAGAAGAGATATGTTCTTCAAATGATACAAAATCCAGATGATCACCTCCAAAATAGACTTATAACTACCAAATCTACATTTGACCCCAAAAGATGGAAAGTTCATGCCCTGAGGAAGGTAGGTGGTACAATAGATAAAGTACTGAACCTGGAATCAAGACCTGAGTTTAAATCCCACCTCAGAAAACTACTAACTCTATGATCCTGGTCAAGTCACTTAAAACTCTTTGCCTCAGTTTCCTTATTTGTAAAATGAGATAGAGAAGGAAATGGTAAGCCTTTTCATTGTCATTGCCAATAAAGCCCCAAAAAGATATCTTGAAGAGTCAGACATACCTGAAAAATGACTTTCAATGACAAAAAACATGTCCCAAAAGACAATCCCTACACAGGTTTATATGGAGAACATGTAATCAAATACAATAGCCTAGACTTAGGAGTAGTAAATAATTATGATAAAAGAAGGAGTAAGGGCTAATTTTAAAGACTTGAGATTCAGGGACTCCAACCATGCAAAAAACTGAAATATCATTAGATGATATTTCTAAGAATCAAATGCAATGTGTATATATGTCTGTGTGTATGCGTGTGTGTGTGTGTGTGTGTGTGTGTGTGACTGTATGTAGGAAGGTGTCATTACATAGAAATGAAATTATAGGAGTTTAAATATGGTATCCCAGAAGCCCATATTTATGAATCCATAGGAAATAAAGAAGAAAACTAGAAAAAGTATAATACCTAACTGAATAATTATATATATATATATATAAAAGATAATACCTAAATTGAATTTAGAACTAGAACATAATAGCTAGGATAAAATGGGAAAATACAGAAGCTAACAGAGTACTGCAACAGCTAAATCTGAAACTGATATCTTTAAAATGAGAACGTGAAAGAATACATATATATATATATATATATTTCTCAATACTACATCATTCCTTTAGCAAAAAGAAATATGCTAACAAATAGAGAAATTATAAATAAATGCTTAAAAACACACTAAATACTGTAACATAATAAAATATAGATTAATAAAGAAAAGATGCAAACTTAAATTGAAAGTTAATAATGATATACTGAATAATTAGCGAATTAAAGAACAAATCATATGAGACAATAATAAGATGAAAAAGTATTTGAAAATTATTGTGATATGGTTAATAAAATAATTTCTCCTCCCTAACATTAACAAAATAGAAAAGGAGACTAACAAATTAGATGTATTTTTTAAAAACCTAGAAAAATCAACAAATTAATATAAAATACAAAAAATAATGAAAATTAGAGGGTAAATGGACAAAATTGTAAACAAGATGAATATATGTTATAAACAAATTTTAAAGGCTAACTATTTGATAAGAAAAATTAATTAACCTTTAGTTAACCTTATCAAAAATAATACAAATTATTTAAATAAAAATAAATTAACTAAAATTAGACCATAAAGAATGGGAAAAAGATAGGTTTATCACAACTACTATCCACAATTTTATGCTGACAAAAATAAGTATTAAAAAAGTAAAGAATTTTGACAAAATATGGATTAATCAAATTATTAGAATATGAAATAGAGACCAAAATTATTGCAACTGTAGAAAATCAAACTGGATAAGCTATAATAGTATTACCACAAAAAGAAAAAAGAAAAAAAGAAATGGGGAAGTAGTTCCTGATTCAGATAGATTTACAGATAAATTATAACACGTATTTAGATAAGATAATGTTTATTACGGAGGATCTCATCCATTCCACAATGACTCATGAGAGAAAGGAACTTTAGAGAAGTTCCCCTAACAGAGTCAATCAGACAGAGTAGATAGCGAACTGGATTTGGAGTGAGGAAGGCCTCAACCTCTATGAATCTCAGAATAGAGCTGTATTTTTAAATGTTTGATAATTGCTTTCTGGAGAAAAAGAATTCTATATAGACTATACTATGTTTTGTTGTTTAGTCTTTTCACTCATGTTCAACTTTGTGCCCCCATTTGGGGTTTTTTTATGGCAAAGATACTGGAGTGGTTTGTCATTTATTCTTCAGCTCATTTTATAGATAAGGAAATGGAGGGAAATGAAGTTAAAGGACTTGTGATAACACAGCTAGTAAGTGTTTGGAGCCATTTGAATTCAGATCTTCCTGACTCTAGACTTGATGCTTTATTCACTGCGCCACCTAGCTGTCCACTTTTAAGGTTACTTTTTATTATTGTCTTTATTAAGCCTAGACAATCAACAAAACTACAATAAAGTTTTAATTTATAGTATTTACATTGTTTCAAGGCACAAATAAATACAAAAGTTAAAAAAGTGCTCTCTTCAGTCAATTTGAACTGACACCAGTTCACCCCTACCTAATCAACAACCTAACCTCTCTATTAAATGATAAAAAGTGGGTTTTCTCCTGAAGGAATTCCTTATGATGACAAATCACAGCTTCTTTGCTTACTTCTGTTTGGGCATATACCAATACCACCACTATCACACAGTAGAAGCCAGTGAGAAGGAACAATCTGATGTGTATACCATTACACAGTTATACACATCTACACACACACTTCATATATATGCATACATAAATATATATATATATATATATGCTTGCATAAACAGTTTCCTATCATAAATGGAGTTTATCTTTTAAATGCATTAATAAATCAAATATTTGGAAATAAGAAAGCATTTTGCAATGAATATCACCTTTGAAACTTATTAACTATATAAACTCGGATGAGTCCTTTTGTCTCTAGACCTGTTTTCCTCGGAGTGAAATGAGTTAGACTAGATGACTCCAAAGGTCTGTTTTATCTCTCTGTGTTCATATGATAATATAAACATTCTAAATTAGGATTAGATAATGATTAATATAATAATAATCATTGCTAAAAATATATTACATTTTAAGGATTACAACATACTTTACATATATTATCTTATATTAACCTAGCCTACAAAATTCCACTAACCCTTAAGCTCAATTCTATACAATTCTATAATATAGAAGTGGTACATCATTCTAAAGGGGAACAAGTACAAGATTTAGAAATATGAGACCTAGGTTTTAAACCTTGCTCAGATATTTATTAGTTATAACCATCAACAAATCATTTAACCTTTTAGAGTTTCAGGGTTTGGGGGGGGTTATTTTAAGAGGGGTTAACTCTGTTCCTACTGTTTATTTAGAGCTTCTTGTTAAAAGTAATATACAAATGCTAATTATTTAATTTGTGATGAATAGTAGAAAATAAAATCATGAAATGAGAAATTAAATAAAATAAATTAATGTACTGAAAAAGGGACTCAAAAAGTTTAGATAACTTACTTTTTTAGCATCAGAAAGCTAGTAAGCATTCTAGATATGATATGAAGCCTCTACAGAGTACAATGGGACAAATCATTTAAATATAAGAGAAAGTCTATGGAATTAATTGAGTGGTGGAAAAGGAAACGAGAAACAGTATGTATATAACAAAATTGCCCAACATGGGAAACAATAGGAAGAAGTGGAGAAGAGATAATGAGTCAGATAGATCCCCAGTGTTGGCCTCTAGATGAAACTGCTAATCCATGACAACTTGGTTGATGTCTACAGCCATAATATGGGTATAGGGAAGGGAGTGTCAGTGGGAAGTTTCTTTGTGAAAGGGTGTGTGGGGGTACATGCATGCCTACTTAAGAAATATATTAGACCTCTTCCATACTTGAAACCTCTTCTGAAGTTAAAAGGAAGGAGTAGGAAAAGTCATGAGAATGGTTCTGTCAATGTTAGATTAAGTTGCATTGAGACAAAAACAGTTAACAGTTTCTTTCTCTAGATTCTAGTTAGGTATGAGCAGCTCTCTTACAGTTATTCCTAGATTATTATTCTTCTTCTCCTACTCCTTTTTCTTTCTTCTTTCTTCTTTCTTCTTTCTTTCTTCTTCTTCTTCTTCTTCTTCTTCTTCCTCCTTCTTTTTCTTTCTTCATTCTTCTTCCTCTTCTTCATGGATCAGGAAACTACGTTTCAAATAATTTAGAAACCTCTAATATACTTCTTTTGCTGTATTTGTAACCCAACAGATGCAGTTAACTTCAACAATTGCACTCCCTAGAGTGTGTTAATCCACTTAGAAAATGTATAATTGATTTTTCAGTGAAAAATATAGCAAGGCTCACTGGTTCCAAGCCACAAGGTTGTTGTTCTATAATCATATGGGTTTGACCTTAGCCAGTCAGTCAGATAATTCCCTATTATCCTTTTATTTTAGAGCTTCTTAAAAATGACACTGAAGTTACATTCCAATTGGCCAGTCCCATTAGATATTGTACTCTCACAACTTAACCACAAATTGTTCCCTAGAGGCCACTGCTAGGAGGCCATCTGGTTAAAAGGCTTGTTGCCACTTTGTACAAGACTACCACAACTTTTCTCTGTTACCCTAAGTATATTTGGAAGCAGAAATCAGTTAAATACTTTGGCAAATACTTTTTTTTAAAGTATTCAGCTATGTGACTTACATGTGGAAACTTTTAAGAACATGCACAGATTCTGGGTTATGAATACATTTTAGTGAGCAAAATCATACTCTTGAAAATGACACTCTGCCTCCACCCACATGTCAAGCCATTCCCTTTCTCGCTTTTAAAACTACTCCAACCCACATTGAACTCTCCTTTTTCCAAACTCCTATTGCACTGATTGTCTGTACCACATAGTTTAGCACTTTATTATAGACTGTCATCTATCATTCCCACATTGTCCCCTGAGTAAAAGTTCTGTCTCCAATGACCCTAAATCAAGAAATATAGAAAATATCAAAGCAAAGTGAGAGAAGTCATATTAAATGAAAAGAACTTTCATATTAAAACTGAATGGGTTTCATAATGGGTTGGATTTCTCATATATATAACCATTGAGTCCATGAGCTCCTTTGGAATCCTCACCTTAAGAAAAAGTTTGGAAGACCATTAAGAGGTTTGGGATATCCCTTTGTGGTCAGTTTATGGGAAGATATAGATGAGAGTCACAATGAACAGAAAGGAACTGATAGGTTATTGGAGGGAACATTTATAAGGATGAGATCACCATTTGAGTTTTGAATGATCCAGCAATGTCCATAAAATACTCAACATTTAATAGAGTAATAGAATCTCAAAAGCCTTAAGAAAACTTAAGCAATCAATCTAACCTCATTTTACAGGAAAGAAGATTGAGACTCAGAGGATAAGTGACCTGAACATAGGAATAATAAATGATAAAATTAGTACCAGAATCTGACTCTCCTGAATCCCAGGTCATTGTGCTTTCTGTTATATCATAAATATTAGTCTTGAAATTAGCATAATTCAACATATATCAACTGTCCAATTGATTCTACACATAGTCAGTGTCATCAGACCCTACCTTTGAGGGGTAGCCTGAGGGAAGGAACAGTTCTGACAATGGTGCATTTCTATTCAAATAACCTACCTTGATTCTCTATTTTCACAAGAATAGAATCAAAACTCTTTACATTGGCATTCAAAGCTCTATCCAAATTGATTCCTATCTCCTCTTCCAGCCTCATTTTATATTACTCTTGTTCACACAATTTGCATTTTAGATAACAATTCTCCTATCTCTGTTCATTTGCACAAAGAACCCTATTTCTAGAATGAACTTCTTCAAATCTATCTCTTAAAATCCTGTCTTCTTTCCAAGTTCATCTGAGAATCATTTCTGCCACAGTAGGAAATGTTTTCTCTATATACTGAAATACCCTTTTATTTGTACAATAGATTTAATATACATATATGTATATTATATATATATATATATATACAGTTGATTATATATACTGTATATATATACAACTATATATATATAATATATATATATATATATATATATATATATATATATATATATATACAGTTGATTCAATCTGTACACATGGGCATGGGCAGCTAGGTGATGCAATGGATAGAGCTCTGGTACCCTGGTGTCAGGAAGACTCTTTGCCTTGAGTTCAAATCTGGCCCCAGACACTTATTAACTGCATGACCCTGAACAAGTCATTTATTCCTGTTTGCCTCTGTTTCCTCATCAGTAAAATGAAGAGGGGAAGAATATGGCAAACCACTCCAGGATCAAGAAAACACTAAATGGGGCCACAAAGAGTTGGACATAACTGAAATAACTGAACAACAGTAAAGACCTATATCATGTTGTTAGTGCTAAGATTATTTTTTTTTTATCTTTAAATTCCTAGGATCTATGGCCTTGATTTTTTAAGACTCTAATAAACATATTTCAGTGTAATTGCTTTCCTATGTAATCTGATTTGATTTATTTTATTTTATGGTTTTAAAAACATTGATCGAAGAAGTTCAGAGACTGTGAATGGGAACTATGAATAAAACAGGATCAAGAATTTCTGCTCTAGGTTCTAGCATAGTTAATGTATATAGTAGACAGTAAGAGCTTATTTAATTGAACTGAATTCTGGAAACAGTCAATCAATACATACATATACATATACACATACACATAAACATATACACACATATATATGCATATGCATATGCATACACATACATATACATGTGCATGTACATATACATATACATGATTAGATATAGATATAAATATAGAAATAGATTAGAGATAGAGATAGAGATGATAGAGATATAGAGATAGAGATAGAGATAGAGATAGAGATAGAGATAGAGATAGAGATGATAGAGATAGAGATAGAGATAGAGATAGAGATAGAGATAGAGATAGAGACAGGGATAGAGACATAGACATAGACATAGACATAGACATAGACATAGACATAGACATAGACATAGACATAGACATAGACATAGACATAGATAGATATAGATATAGCCTACCAGTTACCAGACACTATGTCAAGTATTGAAAATACAAAAAGAGGCAAAATATAGCATATCCTCTAGGAGCTCATAATTCAGAAACCCTCCTCTAGGTTCCTTGTGTTTAAGTTAATTTGCCTTGTACAATTTACTACTTGGGTGATAGTGAGCAAGTCATTTAGCCAAATTGTTTCTCAGTGTCCTCTATAAACCTTTATCAAAATGCAAACCATTCTATGATAGGATTAACACCACTGGTGTCAATAATAAAGTAGAAGGTATTAATTTTCCTAACATCACCTTGAATGACAGAATTCAAGGCAAAGAAGAAAGGAGACCAAGGACAGCTAATTTTGGAAAGACAAACAAAATGGGAGAAAATAAGTCTTCAGCACAGGTTAGCATATGTCTAAGTAGAACATCAGAGAATACAGGATATTCTGAAGGTCATGGATTCCTGAGAAAGGGAACATTAAAAGGGGGAGATGCTGGAGGCATATTTTATCTAAAATGTTTCAATTTTATAAATGCTCTATAACTACATAGTCTAATGTAATGTGTTTTCCCTGGGAATAATCGATTAAGGATGCACAGAGAAACTATGGACTTCTCACCTACCTTTAACAAGGTTACTGACTCTTTGCACTTAAAATCAAATATCCAAATGATAAATATGACCTCAGTTAGTCAAGGAGGCTGTCTACATTGTCCCACTTACAGAAATATCACAAACATTCTTTGTAGACCATATCTCAAAGACATAAAGAATCCATCAAATAATAATTAAATTCCTATTATGACTCAAGTACCATGCTGGAGTCTAGAGGTTAAAAAAAATCAAGTGAAATTATCCCTTTCTTCAAACTTACACTCTATCAGTGGAAATAGCCTCTATCTACCCAGAAATATCCAAAATACGCACAAGGGAACTTTGGAAGGCTGTGCATGAGCAGCTGAGAAGATCAGGAAAGGTTTCATGAAGAAGGCTGGGCTTCATTAGAGTCTTAAAAGGAACTAGGGGATCTAAGAGATGGAAATGAGAAGCAAAATGACATCCAGCCTTTTGGGATAGGCATTGCAAAGGCAAAGAGACACAAGATGAAGGGCTGAGTATGAGGACTATATATTGGCAGGTTAAGTTGACCTTGGAGTATGCAAAGATGTATGAATACAATATTTATCCAAAAATGCGATTTAGTGACAGATTGTAAAATGCTTTAAATTCTCAAAAGAGGACTCCACATTTGTTTCTGGAGGCAATAGAAGTTTTATGAGTTTGATGAGTAAGGAAGTGTCTTGGTCAGAGCTATATTTGAGATAGTTCACTTTTTTTCAGAATATGGGGAAATGACTAGAAGAAAGTGGGGGGGAGGCATGGAATTGAAGCAAAGAGATCAAATGGGGGGTTATTATATTGTGTAAGCAAGAGTTTCCTTGTCATCAGAATTCATAACATTATATACATGTAGCCACAGTCTCTTTTTTAGATTTGGTTATCTTAGATACAAACAGATAACATACTATGTTGCCTTAAGTCTTATAAGGTGATCAACAGAGACATGGATATATATACATATATATTATTAGTCTAGAAGACTCTTCGTGACTAATAACATTCGGAGCAATGCAGGATAGACACAATTGCCAAAAACTTCATGTGTGGATCAATCTGGGGTAGTTACAGAGTCCCTGGAGTATTATTAGTATTTAAACATTGTACTGATCTTTCTACTGCATAAAACACCTTTTTTCTAAAGAAAGCAACTTTAAACTGCTATCATAGCCTCCTCTGTTATTGACCCTGAACTCGAGGTCACTCCATTACTTTTTTAACACATCCCTTTATGCCTTAACTACTTACTTCCCAAGTCAGCCTTACTTTCTCAAATATTTGTTTTTCCTGGCAAATGTACAGATTCCCTCTTTCCTCAGTTTCCAGTCCTCCTTCCTAGTTACCCTCCCAGTTTTGTGTAGTTTTTAATTAAAAGGAAACTTTAAGGTGTAATCCAATGTGTCAGTTTAGAAGAAAGACAAAGGATCTGCAAGGGAGAAAAGAAAGTCACATATTTGCAGATTTTTAATGAAGAGATTTTAAAAATATTTTCTTACATGTGCAAACGGAATGCTCCAGTAGGTGAGTTGTAAACGCTTCTATTCGCTCCATAATTATAAGTGAAATGTTCTTTAATGTGCAATAATAATGTTCAAGCTGTGCTATTTTGCAGCTAATAATTATACACAACAGCGTGGGGCATGATCGCTAACAGAAAGTTTTCCCTGCTTAATGTATTACCCCATCTCTTCTCTCCCTGCTACCTGCCTGATATGCCATGCCTTGGCTTTTTCATCCACCCTTTCTTCTGCCAATAGAAGGAATGAAGCACTAGTTAGCTACTTTCTTAAGGAAAGAGGGAAAGACTGCTGACTTGCTCAAACCGTTCCCATACAAAGAGAAGACTATAATAGATTTGCTTTTTTTAAGAGGAAAGAAAAAACCATACACACACACACACACACACACACACACACACACACACACACACACTCAAACTCAAACTACAGAAAAGCTTAAAATGTGCAAGCTTGAATCTCTGGCATTAAAAGGTCAGAAGTTTTCTTTGCAGACTAACACAGTGTTACTGAAAGAAGACTAGAAAGTCGGCAATAAAAGCAGAGGTCATCAAGACCTGGCACTGTACATCAATTTTCCTCGCAGATGAAGGAATGAATTTATCATTGAAAGACCTACATTAGTTATTGTGGACATGTGCTGTTTCCAAGATTTCTCGTGGGGGGAGCCAGCTGTGTATCAGGGCCAGCTTCTCCATTAGCTTTGCAACCATAAGGTTTTCTGTTTCTGCCTATTATATTATGTACTGGGTGTGTGTGTGTGTGTGTGTGTGTGTGTGTGTGTGTGTGTGTGTATTTTTTCCCTTAATTTTAATTTTAAAGAGGAATAAGTCACAGCCACAAGCAACTAAATAGGAATACTACAAAGATGAAACAGAGGTCTGAATGAAACCATTTTGGAAAATCAAGCTCCCTTAAATGGAGAGTTTAACATGGTAGAAGGAAATTAAGTTCTGTATAAACATGAAATAAGCAATAAATAGAAGACAACCTGGACATAGCTCTTGATTCAGCAAAATAAATGCATTCCATGCTTCCAGTAGACCTATTGCTGGTTTGGACAGATGCCTGAACTGCTCCGGCTAACATTTAGTTCATTTGCAGCCATTCTAAATACACTTCCTCCTTAATTGTTCACAATAAACTGACCATATGGGTTAATACCAAGTCAGTCTCTTACTTTCCTTCACTATTAGCCATTTCTAAGAAAATTGGGTTTTTTTGTCACTGAACCTGTGGAGTATGCTAAGGAAGTCAGCAAAAAGAAAAAAGGAGAGGATCAGTGAGTTTTATTTATTATTTATTATAATTTTTCTTTCTTTATTATGAGACAGGTAAGAAATACAGGTCAGAATATAGAACATGTGAATAGTATAAAGTATTGTACACTTGGAAAGCCTGGAGTTGATTCCATTGGTAATTCCATATTAAAAGGAACCACATAATGCTGTCATTTTCTAATGGTACACAAGACTATGATTCTCCATGTACTGTTGTTGGGCCTAGAAGAACACCATACTGTTGTTCAGCAAAGAATCATAGATTTTTAGGAACTAGAAGTGATTGCAAAGATCACTTAGTCCAACCCTTAGTTTTCCCTAAAGAAGAAAGTTAAGCCCTGAGGAGTGAAATCACTTGTACAGAATGATATATTTAGAATGAATCAGGTTGAGTGAATCTAAGGTAATGAATGTATAAATAGAAACAAGAGTATAAAAATGGGAGATTCATTACATTTGTAATCCCAGGGTTAGCAGCATCATATTAGATGTTTAATAAATATTTTTGATTGGTTGATTAATCAAAGAAAATATTCTAGATTTAAACATTTTATTTTTTTAAAAAAGGATTCTGAAAGGTGACTTTTAATGCCTAAGAGCTCTATGACTCCTAGTTTTTCTATCCTTATCAATAAAGTTGGAAAACTCTTAAAGGTATCTTAAAGAAATTCTTTAAATAGATGAACAACTTAGAACTAGAACCAAGAGTACCATAGAACCCAGAATCTTTCTAAGGTGTAAGTAACCTTTATGCCTGCCAATGTAATGTTTCCTTAAACTACAATAAAATCTTGATTAATGGAATGTTTAATAAAGTGTTAAATTGAACTCTGGATTAACCAGATAACATATTTAAATCTTGTTAGAAAATCTAGTGAAAAGAAAGATTAGCAGCATTTCTGATAACCAAGTGAGCAGTTATTTTGGAAATAATTTGTATTGTATAAGATTCTAGATAATTTATGGGGTTTGAACAGTTTCAGTTTAATATTAATCCATGCCAGGACTGCCATGGAAATTTTGTTAGCATCTGGATTCTGCCTGGTTTCCACTTTATTTGAGATGCCCCTCCTCAATATGAACTCATCACTTGTAATCTCATTGCTACAGTGCTCACTCAGAGCTTGATTGACAACATCTCCCTCAGCCCCTTTCCTCTATGATTGGAGGGCCATAGGTTAGAGTCACAAATTTCTCCTAATGCCTTCCTAAATGGAGAGCAGAAATTGGACTTCCAGTTCACCCCACTTTGCATCTGCTACTGTACCTGTTTTCAACTCCATAAAACAAAGTGCCATGTACCCCTCTTATACCATCACACATCAACTTCTTTTTTTGTGTATTGTCTTACCCATTATATTTTAAGTTCCTTGAGAAGATCAAATGAAATCAGAACAAAACATTCAAGCACTCATGGAAACAATTCATATTTCTTGCTAAACACTATTACAGCACCAAACCATGACAACAATATTCCTTCAGAATATTCCTTTTTTGAAAATACAAAACATGCTGTATTATACACAGAATATAACAAAGCCTGTATACCCCATTCATAATTACTAAAGCTATCCTACCTAAAACTCCTTAAGAAGATTTTGGCACTAATTTTGACCTTGACTGATCAGATGTAGAAACTCCTTATCACTTGGGACTCAATCTGAAGGACATTTAAGAAAGGGAAAATGATCATTAATGAGAACTATGGAAAAAGTGTTTTAGTAATGTTGATTTCTACATCCTTCCCAGAAATATTCTTTAGAGAGAGTCCTAAATTGCAGAAAATTAGCAGAATTCTTTCCATCAGATCAACTAATTTTAACATAATTTCCAAAATCTTCTTAAAAGAATAATGATCGCTCAAGAACTAGCCTTTCAAAATTGCCCTGATGAAAGGCTAGTTCTATAACACCTTTGCAAGCTTCCTAATATCCGGCAGGGAAATGAAAGGAAGGCTAAATTTAGTAGAACTTGGAATGAGTGCATTATCTTTAATATATTATTTTTTTAAAGATGTGACTGACAATATGCAGTAGAGCAGCTAAAACAATAATATAGTTCCTAATACAATAAAAGGATTTAATAAATATAACTTTAAAAAAATCTGTGTGGCACAGAACACTATGATTAAAGCTGTCATTTGATCATATCCTCATGGCTTTGAACAGTCCTGTTCTGTTTTTGAGATGGGAAACTTAGATTCGATACCATTTGAATTGACAGGAGAGTAAACCAAAGATCAGATAGAACTGAAAAAATATGACAGCCAAACCATAGTTCTTCTTAAATGATAAAATATGGAAGCAGATTGGCATTTTTGAAGAATTAAAATTGTACATGCTCTATTCATAGTAATATCACATAATGATTGACTGTGTGAGACCATGTGCACAACAACAAAACAAAAGCAACTGAGTACTTTGAAATTATTATGATCTCAGTCATCCCAAAAGAAGAGATATGAAAACTTTCTTCTTATTTCTTTGCAAAATTGGGGCCCATGCATGTGAAAAAAATGAATGAAATGTCAAAATTGGCTAGTATGTTGGTTAATTTTGTTAAATAATCTGATTTACTTCTTTTTATTCTTTTTTATATAAGATGACTCTCTTGGAGGAGAAAGGCACTGTATTGAGAAATGTAGTTGACATAAAACCAAAATATATCAATAATATATTTCAATTTTATTAAACTAAAATTGGGGTTTAAAAAAGGCCATGTGACTAAGAACAAGATTTTGCCATTTTGAGGGAAAAGTTGATTATAATTGACATTCTGGATAGAATATGTCAGATTTTCCTCCATATGTAATTTCACTTTTTGGTAGGTATTAAAGTAGTTCAAGTCTTTAGGATCCTACAAGTTATAAACTTGCAGATGACATCTCACTGACATTAAGATTAAATTAAGACATGGTATTGTATTCTAATTTGATATTGGAGGACTGGACTCTAATCCTGGCCACTGATCACTCATGAGACTTTGGAAAGTCCCCTGACCTCTCTTGGTCTCAGCTGCATAATTTGTCTAAAATAAAGAATGTTGATTAGATAAACTAAAAGAAACTTGGTATAGTGGTGAGAGCTGGGGTTCAAATACAACCTCTTTTATCTCTCTAGGCAAGTCATTAGACTCTCAATTCATCAGTTCAGTTTCCCTATCTTGTAACATAAGGGATTGGATATAATGTTCTCTAAGATCTCTTATGACTCCAGTCTATGAGACTATGAAATTTAAATTTCTTCTGAATTCAAATCTTTACTTCTCTGATCTATGAGAAATTTTTAAGAGGAAACTGACTCTGAAAACTACTGAATGGTAAGCTTAAATTGATGCCCAGAAAAATTCTACAGCAGATTATTACACAAGATGGTTTGTGAAAATTTTTTAATTTGATTATCACTTGGAGACAACATGCTTACTAACTGTAATTTATACCACAATTAACTTCATTTCCTTTTCTGTTGTTATTACTAGTTGGTAAGTCAGGAGAATATTGTAGACACAAGATCCCAATTTCAGCAAAATATTTGACAAAATTTCCATAAGATACTTATCAATAAGAATGAAAAGTACATTATATTTCTATCACATATTTACAAATCACTGAACAACTTTGCTCAGAGTATTGCCCAGACTCCTTTTTTGTGGCAGTATTCTCTGAGTGAATATTTTTTGAATAAAAGGCATACAAGTATGTAATGGCTCTATGATAAACAAGAATTAATTCAAAGGGACATGGGTCTACTTTATTGTTGGGTTGTAGCCTATTTTGAATATTAGGAGATATTTGTTAGAGAACTGATAATCAAAAGTCAATATAGGGGCAGCTAGGTGGCGTAGTGGATAAAGCACCGGCCTTGGAGTCAGGAGTACCTGGGTTCAAATTCGGTCTCAGACACTTAATAATTACCTAGCTGTGTGGCCTTGGGCAAGCCACTTAACCCCATTTGCCTTGCCAAAAAAACTTTAAAAAAAGCCAATATAACTAACTAGTTTTGAAGGGTTCCTGAATCATTTTTCTTACCATTAATTAAATGAAAAAAAATTCTACAAATATTGTTGAAGTGAACTACAGATATTTGGTCTGGAAAAGAGAAGACTGAGGTTTGGGGGCTGAAGGGAAAGGTAAGGTAGTACTTAAAAGCTATCTTCAATTATTTAGAAGTGTATCATGTACAATGGCACAAGCAGCTTTGGTCCCAAAAAAGACCTAAGAATAATGGATGGGTGTTGCAGAAAGAATGGTTTAGTTCTGACATAAGAATATATTTCCTATCCAAAATTGTCAAAAAGTAGAATGGATTGTTTCAAAAAGTGGTGATTCCCTCCTCATTGGAGATGTTCAAGCAAGAAGTGAGAATATAAACTCCTAGAGGGCAGGAATTATAGTTTCTTTAGAGTTTTCATTCTCAGTCACTGTTAGACACAATTCCTTTTATATAGTAGGTACTTTGAAAGACTTACTGTATTAATTAAATTTGGGGGCATGTAGTAGAGAGGATTTTTGTTCAAACTCAGATTGCATTGGGTCTCCTATGAGATGCCTTGCAGCCTTCAGATTCTATAATTCCATTACAGGAAACTTTACATATCAGTATGTACTTAGTTCTATCTTTATTTACAAAACCATTCATTTTTAACCATGTACAAGCCACGAGGGGGGGGGGGAATAATTAAACCAGTCAACATGGGCAGTGAAAGGCAATATCCTCTCAATTTGTTTCCACAACTTAATAAAAACGTGGATTATTCTTTTGTGACTAAAAAAAAAAATCAATAGTATTTTCCACTGCTGCTTATCAATGAGTAAAAGTCCTCAACCTCTCCCACCTTCAGCTTTTCCCTTTATAAAGCATCATTCTTTTTCTACTTTCTAAGGTATATAAATTTCTATCTCATCATTGACCATATTATACCCTATAACTGTATTTATTATTACTGCATATTTTAGACAGGTGGTAAGTATTGGCATTTTTTATTATGTGATAAACAATGTTAGACTGCCAGGTAAAATGTGTTGTCAGCAGTGATTTCTCACCTTCCTTCGGTCTCCCATGGATTTCTTTCTGGGCTCCTGTTTTGAAACTCCCGGTTACCAACTCTGCAGTGTCTGCCACATTTTTTCTTCTGCCATCAGGTTTCTGGGTTAGGAACAGAGTAGTTGGGGGGGAGGGCTTGGAGGATCCTCACTTTTTATAGGGAATGCATCCAACAATACTACAAAACTTTTCAATATCCTAGAGATTTATTCATTCTCTGCCATTTGAAATAATACAAGTTTCTTCACTAAGAAATTTTGGGTTATGGCAAAATATAGTCAATCAGTCAGTTAATAAATATTTATTAAATAGCTACTATATGCTAACTACTGAGGATACAAAGAAAGATAACAGACCATCTCTGTCCTCAAGGAACTCACAGTCTAATGGGGAGATTGCATACAAACAACTATTTACAGACTATGTGTGTGTGTGTTGGTGTGTGTGTGTATGTGTATGCATGTATGTGTGTGTAAAAATGTATAGGATAAATGGAAAATAATTGGTAGAGAGATGGAACAGAATTAAAGGATCTTGGGAAAGGCTTCATATAGGAGGTGGGATGCAGATATGTGATTCATCACTTAAACTTGCAAATAAATACTTTGACCATATAATGAATAAATCAAGGAGTATAACCAAATTAAACAAACCAACTCTGGTTCATGATCCAGGGATAGAAAGAATTCAACAGAGCAATATAGGGAAAGGTTCTGACTTCTACCACTAATTAGGATTCTTCATTTCATCTATGACATGACTGGTTCCAAATAGCACCTGGGCAAGCAGTCCTTTTGGTCAATTCCATCAAAAAACTGAATTTTCAAGATGGGAAAATCAGTTTAATCATTGATTTGTCTGACTATTTCATTCAGTCAAAATAGTAGATACTAGAATATCAAATTGAGGTTTTCCATTTGTGAGTACAGATTTAGATGATCAGGGTCTAGCTTCTCTAAGTATGAATTCAAGAGTTGCCAACAGTTAAATTATCTCCAATAAGGGTCTCATAAGTTAAACATCTGCTGGTCACTGAGTATTTTTGTAGGTAGAAGCCTAGAAGTGAAATTTAGATCCATTCTAGTTTAGCACAAGTCTAAATATGAGCTTCAAAGTCTTTATATTTTTATTCCTATTTCTGTATTCTTTTACCAAATCTCAATTCTTTGTGACATAGTATTGAGCCAGGAACAGTTAAAAAAAAGAAAAGATATCTGACCTAGTGATGGTAGTCTACCCCTTCCAACCTATGAAAGGATCAGCATCTAAGGCAAGTTCTATCAGATACTGAAGGTCTCTATGACAGATTTCATCTGAAGGCCAACCTAACTAAGCATGGAGAAATTCAATAGCAGAAGGTTAGTCAGTAAATATAGAATCCTTCTGCCAAGGCTAATCAATCAAGACAAGAAATAAGATGATCAGTTGAGAAAGTTCTCAAACTCAAGTCATAGCTTGTAAGGGCTTTGGAGTTGATTTTCAGGGAACACAATAAGCATAGTGTTCTGTCTGATGCTATAAACTTTAAAAAATAACCCTACAATCCTAAAATGGAAACCTGTGTTCATGTAGCCATCAAGAAGCATCTATTGGGTAGATGCCAGATATTGTGCTGGGTGCTGGGGGGCAAAAAGAAACCTGTCTCTGACCTCAAGGAACTTGTGTTTTAAAAGGGAGACAGACAGATTTAAAGATATATATGCAAAACATTCAAAAAAGGTAAAAGTTAACCTCAGGGTTACATGTATTTGTTGACATTTAAAGGTACAAGGTGTTCATTTTATTTTTAAAAAGCCTAAAAAATCTTTAGGAAGCAACAAAAATGTACAAGATTCTGAAACATGCTATAGTAGTTTATGTTATAGCAGTTTAAATAGCAACAACCTTTAGACACGACTACAGCTGTGAAACCATTAAAAGTGAACATTAGTGATAACTGTGTGTGACTTGATCTACCTTTAGTTAGAAATGACTGTTCTCAAATTCATATCATTGAATATCAAAATGGAAAGGACCTCAATCCTCTCAAATTACAAAGGAGAAAAATGAAAATCCAAGAAAGATGTTGCTTTGACAAGGTAGATGATCTATTTGGTGGTATTGTGAGACCAAAATCAGATCTTCCAACTCCAAATGCAGTGCTCTTTCTATTTCACTACTACTACCTGCCCAGAAAAGATGTATCTAGTGATAGGGAGCAAATTAGCAGATTTTTAATAGTCCTTGTTATAGGGATGTCTTCTTTCCATTGAACATAATTCTGCCTCACTGTAATTTCTTTTGAAAATGTCATTTAAAAAAAGATTCTGAACTTCAATAAGATGAGCATTTCCACATCTGTTATAAAAAAAGAGGATGATACAGGAAACTACCAATCACTATCGTATCAAGTTAGCCTTTTTTTAAGTATATAATAAATTCAATGTGTAACATTCAAAATTCTCTTGGACTTCGTTTTGTTCTTTTTTTACTGTGGAAGGACAAGATGGAGGCAAGGTCAAAACCTGAATCATCTTCTCCTTCCTCCACTAGAAAAATAAAAAAATGAAAAATCAAGCTCTCATAACAAATATGTATGGGTCAAGCATGACAGATCTTCAAATTGGCCATGCCAAACTATTGAAGTCTCATTCTGCACCCTGAATTGATCATCTCTCTGTCAGAAGGTGGATAGCATGGTCACTTCACTGGTCCTCTGCTTGTGGTTGTGTTGCTTATTGTGTTGATGAGGATTAAGTCTTTCAAGAGTTGTTGGTTCTCCCTGTAATTTTCAACCTTTAGTCTAGTTCAGTCCCTTTGAGCCCTTTTGTTCTTTGAGAAAGCAAATCTCTCTAGAAAGGAAAATAAGTGTTGTTGCACAAAGGTGGATCTAGGTCTTTCCTCGACATTTTAGGCAAGGGAATAGGGGTGGATATAATAATCCTGATATCTGAATTACCTCCTCCCTAAGACAAAAAAAGCCAAAGAGCATTCTATGATAATGATATTCCAAAACATTTTTCAGTTATCAAGTGATTATGCTTTAGAATTGTAGAATGTTAAACCTGGAATGCAACTCAATTCAACATTTCTGAGATATCTACTATCTGGGATTACCAGGTTAGGCATTGGGGATACAATGACAAAAACAAAACAATCCTTGCCCTTTAGGAGTTTGCATTGCCCTTAGAGGATACAATATTTTGTAAAGGAAATAAAAACAAAGTAATATGAAGATGGAGAGTGGTGATATGGGAAGGGAATCAAGAAAATTTCAAAACAGGAATAGTCATATTTATACTAGCAACTTTAAAAAGTTATTATTTGGAAAGATTTTGTAAACCATCTGCTCCTCAGTAGCCATTTTTTCCTTAGAAGGGACATTTAGCAACACTGAAAGCATACTGAAGTTTACCTATGGATTTAACCAGTTGACAGAGATAGGCCACCATGGGACATCTACCATTATTGTTCACTGCAGGCAAGACTGGTGAAGACCAAATCATCTGGACCCAGGACATTGCCCAAATCCAAAAACTTGCATGGTTTAGGATGCTATCACCACTTCAATATATAGAGTAGGTTATCACCACTTGAATCATGTGGTATACAATTGGTATATAGGGACTTGTCAAGGACATGCTTTGAATTTTTCTGTCAATACAATCCTGGATTATATTTATTTGAAAAAAAAAAGTTTCTAGATTCTCTCAAGTGGGAAAAATTATATTGTAATTTGATCAATTAATCAACAAACACCGATTAAGCATTTAATTGTTCCAAGGACTATGCTAAGAACTAGAGGTACAAAGACAAAAAGAAAATATCTCCATAAAGGAGATTCTACATTCTAATGGGGTGAACAATAATTGCATATACAAATATGTGAAGTCAATCTTCAACATTTGGAGTTTTACTTTCTTGACTTTAAACAGTTAGGTGATTTTATTAGGCCAAATACAATAGAGAAAAAAATGAGAGGCATAATGGATGGAAGTGTGTGGAGCATCCTAGGTATTTAACTGGTCTTGTTCACTCTACCATTGTAAAGAGTTCCCATGCATTCATTGTCTATTTTCATTGCTTGCCTTTAAAATTCAAGTTACATTGCAATTATGCCACCAAAGTGTGGTGCAAATCCTATGGGCTTACCTTCAAAGTCAGTGATGCAGTTTAGTGACAAAAAAAAAATGTTTAGACAAATTTTCATCTGGAATATCTGGAGCCTCCTTGAGTCTTAGCAACCAGCTGGCTAGAAACATTGAGACTACAAATCCCATCATTGATCTAGGCCTTAAGATTAAATGTCAATTGGCTTCTGCTATGCTCACATTCACTGAGACCCTAAAGAATCTCAAACAACACATAAGGTAGATGTTGTTGATGGATTATTTTAAGCTAGTGCAACCTTAAAAATCTTCTGTGCTATCCACTAGCTATGAAGGACAGTATCAGAAGTGATACTGAGACCATGTGAGCATCTTCTAAAAGTAACAATTTAAATCCTAGCAACCTCTCCCTTTGTTTTCAGAGAGAAATAAAGGGGTTTACAATAGTTTAATACAATATTGCCATCTAACCCAGTAGAAGGTAAAATTCAGAAAGTAAAATTCATTTTTAAGAATTTTATTTACTTTATAATATTTATGATACTGTAAATTTCATGTTATGAAAAATGAATACTATCTGAAGTCAATGTTTTTGTTTTGCATGTTAAAAATTTTATTTTGTGTACTGTGTTTTATATGTTATTTCATGGTTACTGTGTTGGAAAGTACATATTATATGAATTAAGGTTTTCTTATAAAGAATTATATGCTGCAATTTCTACCAAAAGATTGCAGGCTTTGGTGTATTGGGAAGCTAACCCCTATTTCCCATAAGTTCAGTGTATCAACATTTGCATTTTGAGACTATTTTCGAAGAATGTTATCCCTATGAAAGTTGAAGATTTACTGTTTTTAATACACAGAAATGAATACAAGAGGATTTTAGTTCTAATAGTAAGGTAATCATAGAAGGCCTCAGCCAAAAGGTAACACTTTAACTGAAGGATGAGTGAAAGCAGGGATTTTGTGAGACAGACATTAAGAGAGAGCACATTACAGAAATGAGAGATGGATGCAAAGAAATAGAGACTAGAGATGAGATTCCTTTGAGTATAGCAGAAAGTTAGTCTGTATGGTTAATTTAAAGTATAAATGGTAGGGAGAAATATATAAAAACCTAGAAAGGGCATTTGATCATAAAAGGATTAGGAAATCATTGAAGTTTACTGAGTAAAGGAATTACATTGTCAAACTTCCACTTTAGGAAAAAACACCTTGTCAACTGTTATGGAGATATACATATTGAAATAGAGAGAGACTAGAGCGAAATGGACCAGGAAGGGAAAAAAGTAGGGTTGTGGTTATATGAGTGGTTTGAAGGAAAATATTAGAGATGTATTGCAGTTATAAAAATGGCAAGATTTGGCTAATTGAGGGTGAGGAGTCAAAGATGACATTCAGGTTGTGTATCTAAATGGCTGGGAGCATGGTGATGTTCCTGGTAGTAATAGGGAGATTCATTGGGAGAGTGAGTTTGGGGGAAAAGATGATGAGCTCTGTTTTGACCATATTGAATTTAAGACGTCTTTTGACACATTCAGCTTGATATGTCTAATAAGCAATTCAGGAAACAGAACTAAATCTCAGAAGAGAGAAAAGGGCTAGATATATAGATCTGGGTTTCAGCAAATGGAAATGATAATTGAACCCATGAGAGTTGATGAGGTTATCCACTAAGAAAATATATGTAAAGAAAAGAGAAGTGGGTTTAGTACAGTAGATCCTTGGAGTACAGTATCTACATGACATGGATGGTGGAATCAATGAAAAAGATTGAAAAGGAGAGAGACAGGTAAGAGAAAAACCAAGATAGAGCAATGTCATGAAAACAGAGAAGGAAAAGTGTAACAGGAAGTTAGTGGTCAATTGTGCAAAATGCTACAAAGAAGTAAAGAAGGTTGTAGTTTGAGATTTTTGCCATTAAATTTGGTTAGCAAGATGCCATTGGTAATTTTAGAGAGAATAGGTCAAAATGAGTAATACAACTGGGGGGCAGACTGCAAAAGGTTTGGAATACAGTGAGAAAAGAATTGTAGGCACTGAGTGTAGACAGTTCCAGCTCTCTCCCCACCTGAACCCCCCCCCCCAAGTGAAAAGAGATTATGAAACAATAGATAGAGATAGTAGACTCCAATGAGAGTTGTTCAAGGATAGAGAGTCTTGGGAGTTTGCAGCAGCAGCAGGGGAGTAGTCAAGAGATGAGAAATAAGAGAGAGTAGATGATCATCACAGCTAGCTGCTGGAGTTTGTAAAAGGCCAACAACAACAAAAAGTATAGAAAGGACAAATGTTTTTTAATATAAAAATTAGGGCTATTCCTAGGGCTAGAGAGAGAGAGAGAGAGAGAGAGAAAGAGTTATACTTTTTTTTTTAAAGATTAGGAAATAATAACTAAAGCTATATGCTTTATTACTTCAGGTAAAAATTTCTTATGAATAATATAATCATTGTCTCTGGTTATTGGGTATGAAAAAGATAAGTGTATCCAGTGTACTGTGATACGGAAACATTAACACTTTCACACTGACTGGATTCAGACTCAAAAATGAGTTAAGAATCACTGGGTTATCTGAGTGGAGGATTATTCTATACATAGGCCCCTAGGTCAATTTAAATTATTTAATTTATCTCAGTGACTGCAGGGACCTAAACATCTTCATGGCTTGCTTTTATCTTTCAGTCCTGTTAGTGTGGGCTTAGTGAGGGGAGGGGGGTGGGAATTGATCTACTTCTCCTTCCCTAAAAAGAAAGAGAAAGGAGGAAGGAAGGAAGGAAGGAAGGAAGGAAGGAAGGAAGGAAGGAAGGAAGGAAGGAAGGAAGGAAGGAAGGAAGGAAGGGAGGGAGGGAGGGAGGGAGGGAGGGAAAGAAGGAAGGAAGGAAGGAAGGAAGGAAGGAAGGAAGGAAGGAAGGAAGGAAGGAAGGAAGGAAGGAAGGAAGGAGGGAAGGAGGGAAGGAGGGAAGGAGGGAAGGAGGGAAGGAAGGAAGAATGAGCAAAATAAGGAGCAAGAATTCTAGTTCAAACTAGGCCCTTAGATCCTCAACAACCAAGTCAAGAAATAGATCAATCTAAAACAATTTGAGCATTTTACTTTACTAAATACTTTTTGTTTTTATTTTCACATTCTGATGCCAAGGGTTGTGTTTTTTTTCCCTGCTCTTTATTCTATTCTGAAGATGAACTTCGTGATGTTCCTTCAGCATTTGTAGAAGTCCATTTTGTAAGCAAAGAGGTAGCTTTGCCTAGACTCAAGTCAGAAAGACCTGAACTCAAACTGTTTTTCTGATGCTACTAGTCATATCTACAGACAAATTACCCAAACTTTCTATTCTTCAATCAACTTTCTAAGACTATTATTTATAGACAAGTAACAATCTGCCTTGTTGAAAGAATATCCTGTACCAACACAATAATAGGTCAATCAACAATCAATTATTAAACTCTTACTGCAGTGTGTATAGCAGGCACAATGGTAGACAGAAACCCTTTAAATTTTAATTTCAGGTGGTTTTCTTGCCTCATCTTGATGTGGAAGTGACTCAGAATTCTTGAAAGTTGTGTAAGTAGAATTCAAGCTCTGGCTATTTCTTTTTTTAATTGATATTTTATTTTTCCAAATACATGGGGTTTTCAACATTTATCCATAAGCACAGGTATATTTTTAAGTTACAAATTTTCCTTCCACCCTCCCTTCCCATACCCCTCCCCTCAGTGGTGAACAGTCAGGTTAACATTGTACATACATATTTTTGATACACATGTTTATAGATTAGTCATTTTTGGTATTAGGATTAAGATATATATATATATATATATATATATATATATATATATATAAATAAAAGATAATAGTGTTCTTCAGATTTGGGGGGGCAGGGTTTGTTTCGTTTTGCTTCCCCCCCACTCCGATGGGACAGCACTGTCATTAGCAGGTCTAATAGGGCTTTCTTAGCTTATCCTGGCTCTCTGAACTGCTGAGAGGAGCTGCTTCCATCAAGGTTTATCATCTCGCAATATTATTGCTAGTATGTACATTGATCTCTTGGTTCTGCTCCTTTTGCTCAGCATCAGATCTTGTAAGTCATTCCATGCTTCTCTAGAGTCTGACCATTTATGATTTCTTATAGAATAATAATATTATTCATGTACCATAACTTGTTTAGTCATTCCCCACCCTCTGGCTATTTCAAGCATGCTGTTAAACTTTCAATACAGTCCAAGTAATAGATTGTGATTGTTTTCTGAAAACTAGTCTACCTAACTATAGAGAAGTTCATCTCTAATATAATGTTCCATAGGTGAGGATGTGTTATTCAGGCATGGAAACAAAGAATAATATGAAATGAAACTTGAAACTGTATTTGCAGAGATGGTGGCAGTGTGGCAGCAGAGCTGATAGAGGATGAGTAAGATTCATAGTTTTTAAATAAATTCTAAGTGTAAGTTAAGTCTTGGTAATTCAGTGACTAACAAGGGGACAGCTTACTTAATAAACTAAATCTTGTCAAGCTTAATAGTCTCATTATAGATAAAACCAGAATGCAAAAGGAAATTAATACTATTTTGAATCTTTTGGTATTGAAGAGGACCACACAAATTATGCACAATTATGTTTATTATATGTTAAGTATCCTTAACACTTGCCTTTACCAGAATTGTTCCACCCCATAACCTGATTAATAGGAAACAGGATATTGGAAATGATCTGGCTGCTGTGGGAGTCTCTTAGCCTTAAATTAGTTTCTCTTCCTCCCGCATCAGTAAAGCACTAAGGTGCCCATCAAATGCCAAGGCAAGCATCAGCACGTGACATCTGGTGATAGAATGCAACAATCCAATAAATCCTAACCTATTTATTGATGAACCAATTACCAGCACAGTCCTTCCACTCAGACCTTCCACCAGTGTTTTTTAGATTTTTTTTTCAAGGCAATGGGGTTAAGTGGCTTGCCCAAGGCCACACAGCTAGGTAATTATTAAGTGTCTGAGGTCAGATTTGAACTCAGATACTCCTGACTCCAAGGCTGCTGCTCTATCCACTGTGCCACCTAGCTGCCCCAAGACCTTCCACCTTTGAGCTACATATCAGCAAGAGACCATGGTTCAGTACCATGTGATATTTGGCAAAGAATGAGACAGTCTGATAAATCCTAACCTGTCGCTAGATGGACTAATCATCAGTTTGGCCATTCCTGTAAGACTTTCTTTGGTTTCTCTTCCTCTTTTATCAGTGAGGAACCACAACATACTCCCAATGCTGGGCGAGCACTAGCATGTAACTTCTGGTGACAGAATGCAAGATACTCATTGTGAAGATCAGTACCACCTTGGAGTGGATACACCAACTTGGCCCCCACTTTGGAATGTGCCATGGTTCTGGTGGCATCTTGTGGGCTCAAGCTCTGGGGAGTGTACTAACAGAACAGTGTAGACCTCTGGGTGGCAAGATGGCATTGTGCTAGTGTTAAAGCTGCTGCCCATCATGTCGTGCTGATGAGCAGCTCGAAGATGGAAGGTCTGAGAGGAAAGGACATACTGACAATTAGTCCATCAAGAGACAAGTTAGGATTTGACCATAATACTCAAAACACCGACTTATTAAAGCAAACATAGAAATAAATAAAACAAGAACATATGGTATAAAACTAAAATTCCAATCAAGTTATCAATGCTTTAAAAAGGAAATTGATATATAGACATTGACACTAATTGTCACTATTTCTAAAGAAATTTATGCAATGTAAATATATTTTGAGAGCAAAGAGACCAAAAAATAATTGTTTTAGAAAACAGATATTGGTCTCTTTGCCAAAAGAGATATGGCATTCAAGGGAAGCAATGGTTTGGATACATTTTGCTGAAGAGAAAGCTAAGTCAATGAAAGAATAGCTAGATGTTAATTCCTGTCTTATTTTGAAATTCACTACACTTTTTTTTAGTGCTCATTATATTACACTATAACAATTTGGCAAATAATGATAATAATGTTATATTATGGTAACTGCATGAGATACTCAAACTAAGAGGTAATAAGGATTGAAAAATGGAAACTGTAGAGGGAGATGAATAAAACAATTATTCAGGGCAGTGACACTTAAGCTGGACCTTGGAAAGGGAAGAATTTACCCAGGCTCTTGCTCTACTTCAAAGAAATATCAAATCTAAGACATTGCATTAAAAATGCATCTTGTCAATTTTGCATAGGTTTTGCATACTTTTTATTCAACCTACCGAGAAACTTTTAACTTTTCATTTAAAATGTGAGCTTCGTTATTTCTGGCATAGCCAACAGAAAAATATAGGTTACCATGTGAAGCCACTGAACAAATATTCAAGTGAAGTTTGAGTATCTTTACCTATTGATGTCCAACTTAGCCTTCAAACCTCATATCAAAATGACTTCTTTTGTAGAATCCTCTCTGTTTATTTCCAATGGAAGAAATCTCTCCTTTGTCTAGACTCTGATATAACTTACTACTCCCCTTTTCTAAATCTCTCTCTCTGTATGCAATGTCTTATTGCCCCCAGTAGATAACAATCTTCTTGGATATTGTTTTTATTCTTCTATCTTCTTCTACTAGCTAAATCAGTTTATTGCACATTTTTTTTGCCCCAGAACATGCTGGTATGTAACTACTGGTGTGGAAACACCCTCCACTAATGTAGATCAACAATTACTCTTCCTTATAGACTTAATGAGTTGTTTAAGGCACTGATAGTTAGCTAGCTAATATTTATGGTGCTTTAAGTTTTACAAAATCCTTTACCTATATTATTTCATCTTATCTTTTTTTTTGCAAGGCAAATGGGATTAAGTAGCTTGCCCAAGGCCACACAGCTAGGTAATTATTAAGTGTCTGAGGTTAGATTTGAACTCAGGTATTCCTGACTTCAGGACCGGTTCTCTATCCACTGTGCCACCTAGCCACCCCCTAATTTGATTTTTATAACCCTTTGAAGTAGGTGTTATAATTGATCCCATTTTACAGATGAGGAAACTGAGTCTGAAAGGTTTCAGTGTCAATCAACTAGTTAAGTTTCTCAGACAAGATTCAAACTTAGCCTCCAAGCCCTATACTCTGTCCATTATCCTTCTTAGCTGTCTTTCTGTTTAGTTAATATATGTGTGAAAAGCAAAACTTATACTAATTCTTCCCAAGTCCAAAATTGGTCCCCTATTGATAAAGCCATGCTGCCACTCTGTATTTTGCATGGTGAGAGTTGATAAATTTTATTAAAAGAATGAAAGGGGGGGTGGCTAGGTGGTACAGTGGATAGAGCACCGGCCCTGGAGTCAGAAGTACCTGAGTTCAAATATGGCCTCAAACACTTAATAATTACCTAACTGTATGGCCTTGGGGAAGCCACTTAATCCCATTGCCTTGCAAAAACCTAAAAAAAAAAAAAAAAAAAAAAGAATGAAAGGGGAAGCTGGGGGCAGCTAGGTAGCTCAGTGGATCAAGAGAGCACAGCCCTTGGAGTCAGGAGAACCTGAGTTCAAATCCAGTCTCAGATATTTACTAGTTGTGCTACCCTGGACAAGTCTATTAACCCTGATTGTCTGAAAAATTAAATAAATAAAACAAAATCCCAAAAGTATATATATGTATATATATATATACATACATACATATATATATATATGTATGTATGTATGTATGTATATATAGTTTTTAAAAAGAATGGGTCAATGGCTAAAAGGATTTAGCCCTTAAGCTACTTCCAAGATTTCTAGTTCCTAATTATAGTCTCCTGAAAAGCAAAAATCTGGACCTGTGGCATTTTAGTATTCTGAGAAATATGAGCAGCAAAACAAATATATAAATATTTCCTACTTCAAATATTTTAAGGGACAATTTCATTGCTCTCACCTCACAAAACTATATCTCACTAGCCTTCCTACAGGGGCTACAAATTGCCTCTTCTGCCCCCAATATATGGAGGAAACTAAAGTTTATAAACACATTGGCGCTTATAACAACTGAAGCACTTGCCCGGGTTTCCAACTCCCCAAATACACAGCCTCATTTATTGCCCAATCAGATGCAGGAGTTGCAGCAGTTACCTAAGCAGGCCTTACTCTGGAGTTTAAAATTCCCCACCTACAATATATATAGTTAGTCTTAATAAATAAATGACTTGGACCATGCATTATAGATCACTCAAATCCACGAGGACACAAATTATGTATAATACATCGGCTGTGTAATTTATTTATTAAGCAAAACGTGAATTTTCCATGCTTGTGTTTTGAGGCACAGTTTGTCACACACAGCTAAATGATGTATTCTTATTAGTCCCACTCAATTACCAAGTCATCCCTCTGTGCACTGTGTACTTGTTAATGATAGTGCCACAACGCTGCGTCTACAATACCTGTGATTTTCGTGATTCATAACCACTCACTAAAACTGTGAAAATGATAAATTGACTGCTGTTGATTAAATGCCGCCAACAGTATGTTTCATATGTGTTTGTCGCAGTTAGAAGTTAAAGAAACAGCATTGCTCAAATCATTTAAATATCTAATTAAGTCAAACTCTCACTAGATATAAAGAACTCACTGGAATATAAGAATAAAAAATAATAATAAAGTAAAAAACAGGCCCTAGTAGGAAATGAAGAGAGAGATATAAACATCTGCAGACTTCTGATACAATCTCTTGGACTATATAATAATTATAATAATAAAAGGGGGCAATACCCAAATGAAAAAGGTCATGGATGGACTTGACACAGACACCAATTCTTCTAGTCAAACTGCACCACTGTCCATGATTGATTTGAAGGTCCTAGCTGATGGGGACAACAGTGGACCCTACCAATATATAATGTATCACTTAATGATGGGTCCTTGAAAATGGTGAGAATCTGGAGAGGAGAGTGGAAGGAGTTGGGGGAGAGAGAGAGAGAGAGACAGACAGACAGACAGACAGACAGAGAGAAAGACCTGGGAAAGAAAAGGGATAATTTTCAGGAAGCAGCATATAGCATCTCCATGACTTTCAAGGCAGGGAGAGGGTTTTTTTTTTTTTATTCTTATGTGTGACAAAAAGCACAAGAAAGGAAAGTACCATTTCCAACAACGATTATCTTTATCGCTCCAGTTAATTTTTCCCCCTTAGATTAATTCTGTATAAAGGCCTCATAGCTAATATAGAAAACAGGATGGAACTCAACCAAATACCAAAGATGGCCCCCTGCCAACACTTTGGCTCCTAATTTAGGATGCTGGAGTGAGTATACAGGGTAATAAAAATAGATACCCGATGAAGCTTGGTAATCTTATTAAGACAAGTTAGAAGGTGTTTATTTCCTTCTTTTGCAATTTTGAAATCAATTGAGAAATTTAAAAGGAAGATATGTGATTATTTTCTTTTGAAAGCTAATCTTGTTAAATTAGACCTTGTCCCTAAGAATATTTGGGAAGATAAGGTACAACAAAGAAAATAGACTATTCTGAATTTCATCATTTGTACATTTATCAGATTAGAAACATTTTTTCCCTTTTCTAAAGACAAAATTTATGAAAATGTCACAATAATGAACATTTCCTGACCAAAAATTTTGAAAATCTATTAATAACAGTTCTGATCAATAATTAACCATGAAAAAGCACCAATTCAGAATTCTATCTTTCCAGGCCAAAAGTTTCCAACACTTAAAAGGAGGCATAGATAAGGCTATACTGCTAAATGTTTTGTTGTGTCATTTTTTTTTAAGCAATCAGCTCTCCAGAAAAATGTTTGCAGGATCTACTTTTAAGTTTAATCTGTATTATTATCATTTTTTCCATCAATTTCTTAAGCCTAGAAAGTCAAAAAACTATAAATGAATTGATTTGTACTGTTAATTGATTTTGGAGGTGAAAATGCCCACATTGAAAATTTAACATTTGTTTTTCAGGGAGACAGTTGAAGCAGGCTCTAACACATTCCTGAGCAGAGGGTATTCATTATTTCTAAGGTCCCTGCTAGTATTAAATGTCATGATCAAAATACTCTAAATGCTATGATCTAGAACTGTTTGAAGAGTTTAGATTGCCAATTCAGTTATAAGCACTTACAGAGAAGGGGGAAAGTATTCTTAAGTTTGAAAATGAAATGAAAATACAAACACATATGTATCTCTTTATGCCTACCGAATTAATGTCGAGAACTTGAGTCATTTCCTTTCTGTCAAAAATTTCCAAATGTATCCTTAGTGCCATTTTCAAATTTTTTTTTCCCACATCTGAAAGCAATTCCATTCTGCCCAAAAGTCTCAGACCTCAAGGAATTGGGGAAACGTTTCCTCATCACTTGTTCTTTATAAAGAAAGGTTCACGATGCATGCGTGGCACCCAGATTTACCTGTTAAAAATGGCTCCTTCATTTTAACTACAAAGTGAGAATATATACAAGTTATGTGAGAAGAAAAACAAAACTATATTTTCAACAATCAATTCAAATTGAGGACTTGAGGCTCAAAACTTTATGATTGCCATCCTACTCATTGCTAATTGAAAATACACAAAGAATGGAAAAACTAAAACAAAAATCTTCAAGGAATAGCTGACAAATATACCGTCCTTCTGAAGAGGAACAGAAGTAACAAATGTCTCTTTACAGAAAAATGATGGTGATACTAGTTCAGAATCTCCCCAAAGAGCATTATTCCTGGCGACAAGGAGGTACTATTGGAAAAATGAAATAATTTGGTATTAGGAGATGCACATATTATCTCTTTTTTATGAAATAATGCCAATAACTACTGCCGAAGAAGCTAATAATATCTTTATTAAAATAAATGATTAGAAAATAAATTCTAAAAAAGGTTTTACCATTTCTAGATCATGCTAATGAAAACCAAGAGGGAAACTCCCATACAAAATAACTATCAAAAAAAATCCAGAAGTCAATCCTCAAAGATATATTCCATAATCTTGTAAATACAAATTATGAAACTCTTAAAGAAAAAATAATGATAGGAATATTCAGTGTTCATGGTTTGGTTGTACCAATTTAATAAAAATGGTGACACTATTTTAGTGATAAAGTCTAAATACTTTTATGACTTTAATATAAAAGATCTTATCAAAAGAATAAAAAAAGCTTAGGAAAAAGGACAGTGTTATATTTTCCAATAATGACAATGGAAAAAATTCATAACAAAATAAAATATTATCATAAAATATAAAATATACAAATTTTAAAAAACATTTGAAAAAATAAAACTAATGAAAGTAGAAAGAGAAGAGATATGGTAACTTAAAAAATTTTATCACCTGTTAGAAGACTGATATTCAAGATATGTATGGAACTTTAAAGGTAGTAAATTTACATTTTATTCAATGTGTGATTCTCTTAATGTTTTTTGAGTCCAAGTCTGTCTTCCTTAGTATTTTTTAAATAAATCATTGTTGGCAAAAATAAAAAGTAGTGAATAAATAAATTTTAAAAAGTAGTCATTAAGTGTTTACTATGTGTTAAACACTATACTAAGCCTAGAGGATTCAAATATAAAATGTGAGGCTCCCTGCCTACAAGGAGTTTCCACTCTACGAATTATATGTCTATTATGCAGATGCAGTATATAGTCTAGAGATTTTTGAATTGATCCAAAGGACAGACACTTGACACACCTTTCCAGAAGTAATAGTAGTATTTATCTGATTATTGTGCCTAAAGCAAGAAGTAAAAAGTTGGGAAAGAAAGGAGAATACATGGCAGGATACATGATAAGATGGTCTGGATGGCCAACTGGATGGGACTGAAGCATATAGTATCTAGCCTAGGGCTGACTAGTTATACTCAGTCTCCAGTTAAGATGGATAAACTAGGAAATTAGCACAAAAAATATAAAAATAACACAAATAAAAATTTCCCAACAGATAAAGTGTCAAAAAATATAAATAATTATTTTTAAAGAGAAATTTGAAATAAACAACTGAAAGAAAAATCACTCCAAAAAAACTTAGAATAAGATATTGATATAAACATCTTACAATGGAAAGAGCATTGACTATTGGGTCAGAGAATTTGTGTTCATATTCAGTCTCTGGTTAATACTACCCATATGACCTTTCGCAAGTCATTTAGTTATAAAAACTTTTAAAAATTGAACCAGATGCTGTCTGAGTCTCCTTTCCCCTCTAAATCTATGATCCAATGTTAAATTCAAATTAAGACAACTCTGAGATTTCATCTTACATCCAATAAATGGCAATGGTTAAAATGAATAAATGAATGGATAAATGACCGAATGAAGCACTGTGCTGATTGCTGAAGATACAAAAAAAAAAAAAAAAGGAAAGAAAAAGGCAAAGGATGTTCTCTGCCTTTGAAGAGCTCATAATCTCCTGGGGAGACCAAATAAGTGTATGTTTTGTCTGTGAGTGAGTGTGTGTGTGTAAGTAATAAATAAGAAATAATTAACAGAAGGAAGGTACAAGAATTAAGAAGGACTGGAAAAGACCTCCTATGGATGACAAGATTTTAGATGGAATTTGAAAGAAGAGAAGGAAACCAAGAGGCAAAAATGTATAAAGAGAAGACTCTGTGCATGAAAACACCTGAAACAGAAGAATGGAGCATTTTGTTCCAGAAATATCAAGAAAGGCAAGTATCATTGCATCAAAGAGCAGATTATGAGGGGAAATGTAAAATTTAAGGAGTGGAAGGAGGAAGGGGATGCTGATCTATGAAGAGCTGTGAATGCAAAAGGATTTTATAATCAATTATTGAGGTAATAGAGAGGCATTGGAATTTATAGAATTGGGGAATTAGGTAAAGATAACCTAAAAATATTCTAAAAACCTCTCTGGCCCCTAAGTGTAGGATGTACTAGAATGGAAAAAGACTTTTGAGAAGCAATCTGACCAACCAGGCTATTATAATAGTTGAGGAGTGATGGGATGAGGATCAAAGGAAAGAAGGGGACAAATTCAAAAGTTGTAACAAAGGTGAAATCAACCAAGCTTGGCAACCTGGGGACATGGGGAGGGGGAAAGGAAGGGAAAGAGTAAGGAGTTGAGAATGAAACCTAGGTAATAAACCCCCAAAACAAGGAGGAAGATGGTATTCATGACAATAATAGGGAAGTTTCAAATGGGAAGGGCTTTGGGGGAAAAGAAAACAAGATCAGTTTTGGACATTTTGGGTTTAAAACTCCTATAGGTTAACCAGTTCAAGTCCAATAACTAGCTGGAAAAGTATTACTTGGAGTCAGGAGAGAAGTTAGGCCTGTATAAATTAGAATCATCAGTACAGAGATGATAATAGAATCCATGAGAATTGATAAATATATAAAAAGAAGAATCTAAGACAGGATTCTGTGAGAGATTCATGGTTAACAGGCATGACATGGATGAAGATCCAGCAAAAGAAACTGAAAAGTGGTCAGAGAAATAAAAGGAGAACCAGGAGAGAGTAGTGTCCCAAAAATCTAGAGGAGAGAATAGTAAGGAAAAGAGAAATTGACAAAGACTGCAAAAAGGTCAAAAAAAAAAAAAGATAAGAACTGAGAAAAGACTATTGCATTTGGGAAAGAAGAGATCATTGATAACTTTGGCAAGAGAAATTTTGATTGAAAGAAGAGGTCAAAATCTAGACTATGAAGAGTTAATGTAGAGAAAAGGAAGTGGAGATGGGCATCTCAAGGACTTGCCTTTAATAGCCCTTCATTTATATCATGACAATTAACTGTGGATATTTCCCAAGCTTTTACACTATACCCTCTTCTTTTCTTTCTCTGCATTTTCTCTCCTGGTAACATGATAAGCTTTCATTACTTTAACTAACATCTCTATCATTATGAGTCATATATATCCTGAAAGTCTCAAAAGTCAGTACAAATTTAAGCCGAAATATATTAAAATGCATAAACTTTGAAATACTAAGTATATGAATATGTGTCCATCGAACAATAAATCAATTGATGAATAGATACATACATGTGTGTCCATGTGTATATACATATATCTAGTCTTATTCTCTCCCCTAAAATTCAGTATTGCATCACTAATTGCCTTGTAAACCTTTCAAACTGGATAACCTCAAGACATCGCAATCATAACATGCCTAAAATGAAACTCATTATCTTCCTCCCACAAGCCTTCCTCTCACCCAAATTTCCATATTTCTGTCTAAGACATCATCCTTCAAATCTCCCAGGTTGATACCCTTGGCATTATCTTCAGTTCCTCACAATCCAACATGTGCAATCAATTGCCAGTTCTTAACATTTTTACTTCCACATTTCTTCTATCCTGACCTTTCTTTTCATTCATATAGGTATCACCATGGTTCAAGCCCTCATCACTTCTCACCTAGAGAAGTGATTATTACAACAGCCTCCTACTTGGTCTATCTGCCTCAAGCCTTTCATCACTCCACACCATCTTAAATAATACTGCCAATCAAAGAGATCTTCCTTAAGCAAAGATAGGAGCATGTCATTCTTCTACTCAATTGACTCCAATGGCTTTCTATTGCTTCTAGAATAAGATATAAGCCACACTCTTTAGCAATCAAAGTCCTTTACAACCTGGCCTCAACTTATCTTTCCAAACCTAGTGGATATAGTTTTTCCACTTCCCACCATTTGAGATCTAGTGAAACTGGGCCTCACACATAACACTATATCTCCTATTGCCATCCTTCCCATTGGTTATTCAACATACTTGGAGTATATTCCCCTTACAGCTGCCTTTACAGTTTCTCTCTTCCTTTAAGCTATAGCTCAACCACATCTTCTGCAATGTTTTAAGACTTCCCTGATTTTCCAATTGCTAGAGCCTTTTTCTCAAATTTGTATTTAACTATTTTTTGTATATGTACTTATTGACTTAGTTTTTATGCTCTAAAGATTTATGTATATATATGTGTGTGTGTGTGTGTGTGTGTGTGTGTGTGTGTGTGTGTATGTGTGCTTGTCTCCCATATTATTTTGTAACTTTATTTGCAGAGATTGTTTTATTCATTGTACTTTATATCAGAGCCTAGCACAATGAACATGGTAGGTACTTGATGTGTGTTTGGGTTTTTATTGTTGTTGGGCTTTGTTTTGTTTTGTTTTTTAATTGACTGAACTGAACAAGAAATTTCACAGGCAGAAATGATATGAATGATATGAATGATAGTCTAAATAAAGACAAAAAAGAAAGAGATATAATATACAGTACATGGAACAGATAAGAACATGATCTTGTCTCTAATATTAGAAGGAATGAAAGGGATAGACACCTAAGATTTCACAGGAACAGAAAACTATCATAATAACTGGTATTAATATAGTTTTTAAGATTTGCAAAGTATTTTATATAATTTCATTTTATCTTCACAATAATTTTGGGATATGGTGCTTTTATTATCCTCATTATCCAGATGAGAAAAATAAGCTAGTCAGAGATTAAGTAACTTCCCCAGGACCACATACTAAGTATCTGAGACCAGATTTGAACTCCAGAATTTTATCCACTGGGGTCAGGTAAGAAAAATTCCCTCTACAAATTCAAGTTTGTACCTTCTCTGCATCTTAAACTGTAAGAGATTTACCTAAAGGAATCAAATGATTTGTTTTGGTTCTAATAGCAAGTGTTTGTCAGAGGTGAGATTTAAACTAGATTTTCCAGGTTTCAAAACCAATTCTCTGTCGATCATATTATATAGTCTCTCATCCTCATGATGAAGAGGAACATGAAATTATTTTAGAAAGAAAAGTTGGACCCAGTTTTCAAAAGACTTTAAATACCAAAAAATAGTTTCTATTTTATAGTAAAATAAGAAATCACTAAACCTTAAACAAAAATATGACATCATCTGTGATTGAATTATATTAATTTGGCAGAAATGTGGAGGATAAAATGTAGAAGGGAGAGACTGGAAAGCACAAGATAAATTAGGAGGCTGTTGAAATAGTTCAGATGGAGAGACTGGGGGCCTGAAATAGGCTGGTCACTATTTAAGTATAAAGAAAGTGATAGATGGAAGTATGGAGGTAGAATTATAAAACTTGGCAAGTGATTGGATATTGGTAAGAGGAAGTAGAGTAAGGGAGAATATATCCCTTATGTCATCTATGTCAAGGTTGTATCTAGTTTGAAGCTTAGATAATGAAAGCTAGGGTGTTACCTTAAACAGAAAGGGAAAAACATTAGAAAGAAATATTATTTTAGGTGAAAAGGTAATAAAGTGATTTATCTATGTATTAAATGATATTTGAGTCAATTATGGAAAATATAAATGGGGGAATATAACAAGTAGTTGCTAATGGTATAGAAATTAAAACAGGAGAGAGTTTAAGACTGGATATGTACATGGATTGGATAGTCATCTTCATGGAGATGCATGGGAGGCAATGAGATCATTGAAGACATATAGGGAGAGGTTCTAAGACAGAGCCTTGGTATTCAACCAATCAGAGGAGATATCCCACAAATACTGACCTAGCAAAGGGAAGTGAATGATGAAAGTGCAAAAAACATTAAAAAAGAAGCAAAATTCTTGAGTAACAATAATGACCAATCTTCATCCGAAATATCAGCTATAATGAAACTCACTTCCCTCTTTCAAGTAGAGAGATAGATGACAATTCCATGCATCATCAACCTAGGGAGTTATATCTTTTAGTTTTTGTTAACTATTTGTCATACCTTCTCTAAATTGATTATATCCCATTTATCCTGTGTATAGCTTGCTTCTGTGTGTATGTAGATATAGAGATAGAAAGCTAGATAGATTTTGTATATTGTCTCCCCTAACAGAGACTGTCTTTTGATTCTTTTTGTATCCTCAGTGCTAAGTATAGGATCTGGCATATAGCAGGCATTTAATAAATGCTAATTGATTGATCCATTGCTTTTTTTTTATTAGGGGGGATGCTGAATTATGCTCCCCTCAATTGGGAAGGAAAAACACAATCAAAATTGACTATACTATTAAAAACAGAACCCATCAACAAAATGCATTAGTTTTTTTCCTTCTTTTTTCTGTTAATTTTTTTTTGTTTTCAGAAAAAAAGTATTAGCTTGAGAGTCAAAAAACCTGATATTATTCCTAACTAGAATAATCTTCACTACCTTGGTCAAGTCACAGTTTCCCTGGTTCCCTGTGTATTCATATTCATCCAGAAAATGAAAGAGTTGAGTTGAATGACTTCTAATTTCATTTATCACTGCCCTACTTCATTGGCAGCTATTTCCATTGTAACATGATCTTAAAGCTCATATAATTCCTCTGTATACTTCAGTTAAACATCCTTAAAATAAGAACATATCACATCCATTTGAGCAAGTCCTCCTTACCTCCATGGTTTTATTAATATCTGAAATTAGAAAGTACCATGACATCACAATTAAGAATCATGTAGGAATAAGGAATTTCTTAATCTAGTATTATTATTTTCCATCTCTAAGAACATAGGCCTAATTTAAAAATTCCTTGTAACATGAACACATTTCCCTTGTGACTCCTGCTGTTTCAGAAGCTGTGTCCATCACATTCCTCTGAAGGCAATAGAAATGCCCTTGGCACTCTCTTTTTGCCTACCTCACAAGGCTATTCTAGGTACAAAGTATACTTAACAAATGTTAAAAACTCTGAGTTTGGGGAAAGAAATCTACTTTCAAAATATAAGGGAATATGATTATTTCCTTTCAGTCCATTTTTAGAGTCTAAATTGGCATTTTCTATTTACCTAGAAAAATCTGACTCTCCCTCAGTAGCAATGTTGTGGTTGGATTTTCCTCTCAGACCTCCTACCAGTGCTGGGGTAAAAGTAAATTCTTTGCCAAAGTGGTCCAGAAAACTTTTTAAAATAAACTTCTTACTTAAAAAAATACCTAACATTCTATTAAACCAAAAACCCGAATGCACTAAGTAATGACATACAAAAGTGCCTGTCGTTTTCCACAAATAAACTTGTTAAGCAGACCTCCTATGAGACAATTTATACAGTGATATGCAAATGGAAAAATTCTTAAAAGATTGTTCAGCTGTAAAGAGTAAAACCTGTGAAAAGAATCCCTTTTTTTTTTTTTACCACCAGCCATAGCTATACAATTAGGAAGTGTCTATTTTATCTACCAGCTGTGCAGATAAGCAAATAAATAAGATACCAAGCTCCTAGAATTACATGTTACATTTTTTAATGAAGGAAAAAAATATCCCTTAGAACAGTCATTTGGTTGGACCTTCACAGAAGTTCTCAGATGAAATACACTAGATAAGCTTTCTCTTAGTGGGATTTTACTAAACTTTACAAACCTCAGGTTTAAAAAAACTTAAAGGAAAGAAGCTGGTATGTAATGGTATTTAGCTGTCCTCTGGACTCCTAATTGGAAGAGTGGGATTTCCTTCTTGGAAATCTGCATGAAGATAAGTGCCTCTGAATTTGTTTCTTTCAAAGTCAGCTAGAAACTAAAATTACCCTCTATTTTGAATATTAGAATCTAAATTCCTTGACCCTGCCTACACATATAGCTCTGAAGCCCCAGCATGTCATCCATAGGAACACTCTCAATGGAGGAACCAATAGTCTGATGTAATATGAATAAAATTATTAAATCCTTGCTAAGTATGAAGAACTGTGCTGAGTGCTGTGAATATCACACAAAAGCAAAAACAACCTTTCATCTCAAAGAGCTTACATTACTAGGGGAAACAACACACATAGAGAAGTGTTAACCAGCCCTTTGGTCAGTCAAATTACAGGTATGAGCTGGAGCATTGGGAAATAGTGTGACTCACCTTCTAGAAACAATGGCAGCATTGATTTGATCATGCTTCAGAGGGAGAGATGAGGTATGAGGTAGAAAAGATACTTGGGGCTACTGGATAGAGGCTTGAAAAAAAGATTAATGAAAGTAGAACAGTAAATGGAAGCATACATAGTTGAATCCTACCTGGAAAAAAGAGCCAGGTAAGGCTGTCACCAATCAGAACATAAGAATCTCAAGTACCCAGGATAGAAGATACTGAGATTAAAAAGTTAAAATAAAAAAAAGTTGGTAAAAGCTTACCAACCAAAAATGTATGTAGAACTTGAAATAATTAAAATGAATTTAATCTTCATTATTAACATTTTCTCTATTGCTTTCTTAAATGTAGATAATCAATATAACAATAAATCAAACTTTAACAATTAACCTTTGTAATTTAGTCAGGTATTAATGATTATACTTTAAATTTAACAATCAATTCTATTCAGTATGAGTTAATTGATCTGTATGTGTTAAGCATATCATTGATTAAAAACTCCATATTAGGTGCAACTGGGTGGCACAGAGGATAGAGCACTGAGTCAGGAGGACCTGAGCTCAAATCCAGTCTCACACACTAAATAATTATCTAGCTGTGTGACCTTTTCAAGTCATTTAACCCCACTGCCTCGAAAAAAAAAAAAAGCTCCATAGTATTGCTTTGGTCTAGGGTTGTAAGGTCACTAGTTTGCCAATTTTCTGCTCAAAAGACAGTTTTGTGTATGTATGTTTGTATGTATTTTGTGTATATGTGTGTATTGCATACACATATATGTACATTTAATCCACTATTAATTTACTTGTCAGTTTCTTACCATTTAGTATGAATCTTGTATAATTAGGAGAGTATCACAATAAGCAGGAGCCTCTGTAAAAACTTACTCTTGGGGCAGCTTGATGAAGCAGTGGATAGAGCACTGGCCTTGGAGTCAGGAGTACCTGAGTTCAAATCCGGCCTCAGACATTTAATAATTACCTAGCTGTGTGGCCTTGGGCAAGCCACTTAACCCCGTTGCCTTGAAAAATCTAAAAAAAAAAAATTAAAAAAAAACTTACTCATCCTTACTTGAACAGTAATTCTCTTACACATCCCCAAAAGTGATCATTCAGTTTCCATATGAAGACATGAAATTCTTGGGAAGCCCACTCTGTATTAGATCAATGTATTATTGAAAAGGTTCTTCCCATAGTCCTACAATACACACATAGATACACACACACACACACACACACACACACACAATCTGTATTGCTCCATCTTTCATCTATAGATGGAAATTTGATACTCTGGGTGATCAAGTAAACACCTCATCCATGACAGGCATGAAGAATCCCATTTCCAGTGATAAGCATTCAATGTTTAAAAACATCTACCATATTCTTCCCCTTTAGATTGTGTACCCCTCAAAGACAGGGATTATTTTTTGCCTTTCTTTGTTTCCATAATTCTTACCATATTGCCTGGGACATACTAGGTAATTAATGCTTATTGACAGACTTTCCACTAAGTGTTCTCTTCTCCAGGATCAACACCTCCATTTCCTTAAACAGATCCTCATTTGGCATCATTATCAGTCCCCTCATAAGTAAGGCCACCCTGATCCAAACAGAATCCAGCTTGGCAAAGTCTGACTCTGAGAAGTGGGAAGAGATTATAATTTAATACCCTAGATGTGGTGTGACCAACAAGGACCATATGAGGATCCTAACCTCCTTCAGAACCCTTCTGCATCTAAAGTAATCCATGGTCACATGAGCTTTTTAACTTCAGCATATGTTGAAACAGATCATTCAGAGTCCAAGAATTCAAATAAAAATCCTTTTACTGAAAACATGTTCTAATACTCTCAGAAGTTCCTAAAGAGGGTAAAGAAAATGTCCAGAAAATAATAGCATGTAAAAGCAACTAGGGAGTTAAAAGTTAATGTAACTCCTTTGGAGTTCCAAGTGCCCCCTGCTGGGGTCTTAGAATTGACTTCTTTCTTGCTCAAAAGGTGCCTCAGCTGGATCAATGCACCCAGAGTCAGTTAACACAAACTGCCCCAGGTATTATCTATATAGGATGGTCTTGGCTTTCAAAAATTCTGCTATAATAAGAATAACATATTCTTTGCTCACAACCATTCCAGTTAATGTTGTGGGACTGTGGGGTTTAACTCAAGGTTTCTGAATTCTACCAGTGTCCCGACTTGCAATAGTTGCCATGTCACACTGTTAAGTCAACACTGAGCTTAAAGTTTTCAAAGACATGTCTAGTTATGCATTGTTTCCTTTATGCTAAACTTGTCCTTCCCCGACTACAATCTATTCTCTATTCATTTATCAAGGTGCATGGTACTGGCCCCCATTAAGCCCTTAATTATTAAGCTCCAAAAATTTTGTTACCACCAGAATCAAAGAGTAAATACAGTTTGATATTTAAAGTTCTCCATAATCTTATTTCTTCTAAGTCATCTTACATTTTTATTCCCCTCCCTAAACTCTACAATCTAGCCACACTGGATTCTAAGTAGCACATTCTTTTTCTGTCTTTGAACTAGCTATCTCCCACCTCATGATTTCTCTGACTTCCTTTAAGGTTCATCTTCTGCAAAAGGACTTTGCCTGGCTCTTCACAGCTGCTAGTGTTTCCCCTCTTTCAGGTTACCTTCCATCTTCTCTGACTATACAAATCCTGTAAGGTTCCTATTTATATATGTACTATTTCTCCTTTAGAATGTACATTTTTTAAGAGTAGAAACTGGAGGCACCTAGGTGGTGCAATGAATGGAGCACTGGCCCTGGAGTCAGGAGGGTCTGAGTTCAAATCCAACCTCAGACACTTGATAATAATTACCTAGCTGTGTGACCTTGGAAAAGTCATTTAACCCCAATGCCTTGCAAAAAACAAAAAAGGAGTACAAACTGTCTCTTTTTTGTGTTTTCAGTACTTAGCATAATGCCTAACATGTAGCAAATGATTAATAAATGCTTGTTGACAGATTGTCTGAAATGGGGAGGTTAGTTGAAATAGTGGATAAAGGTTTGGAGTTAAAGATCTAACTTTATCAAGCCTCTGAAACACATATGACAAATAGTACTTCTCACAACTTCAGGGCAGCCTCACTTCTAAAACTTCAAGTTTCTTATTTGTAAATACACACTGGTAGTTTCCATAAAAATTATTTCCTACAGTGATAAAATCATAGATCTATATCCCACCTAGGGCTTGGCAGCATGGGCGGGGAGGAATGGGATGAAAGAAAGGGAGGAATACTTCCCTCATATCATTTTAATTTTTCTTTTATAAGTTATATTGTCTCTCCTATTACTTACTCATTGTTCCTCAAACTAACAGTAGCTTTCTTGTTAAAAATAAGCTCTGATTCTAGCACAAGTAAAATAGGATTTTTGGAGGGACCAGGAAGAGAAGTAGCATAGAATGGAATCTTTTTAGCAGAGAGAGCATTCTCTGGGCATGAGCTGCCTGCAGGGGTAACAGCTCTAGGTCTCACAGGAAATAGAACCGCAGGAAGTAGATATGTGGTCAAGATTAACTTTATTCCTCCCCTGTACCTAAGGGTGGCCTTTTCTCTAGTCTAGTCAGACCAGCCTCATTTACCTGCATAACCATTCTCATATCCATACTACACCTCCCCTACTTCTTCACCAAAATGCAACTTCTCTCCCTATCACCTCAGTATACTCTCATCACCCCAGTATGTAGCTCAAATACCAATGCCTCTATGACATCTTCTAAAATCTTACAAGAAAAAAAGATCTCTCCCTCTTTGAATAGTTCAAGCCTTTCTTTTTGAGTTCTATGTATTCAGTCACTTTCTAACTTGTATTATAATTTTTAAATGCATGTTACTACCACTCTCCTATATTGTAATCTTCTTAAGTGATAGGAGAGTGCAGATGCACATCACAATATTCCCTGATTATTGTGCAAAGCCTTATGGGTTGTAGGCACATAATAAAGGTATTTGTTTCCTCTTCAACTTCAATTTCAAAGATATGAATACTCCCACCATTAATATAAATTGTAGCCTAACAGATACCTATATAAATAGCTTATTGAGTTAACTTTGATCATTCATCAACTAATCTGCACCTAGTGGACCAACCTAGTGAAGCTCAAGTTTAGTTAATTTATTTCTAAAATGATAAATCTATTGCTGATTCTCATACTCAAAAGTTTTTTGAACCTGTCATAGACATAAAGACACAGGGTCACCTCCACCCCAGAAGGAGGCAATAAAGTAGGACTTTAATGGAAGAAATATTTGTTTGAATGAATGAATGAAGCAAACTAACCCCAAAATTCCAACCAATATTGTTTTTAATCCAAGTATTCTCTGTTTTAAAATTCAATTGAGCATTTTTGACCAGTTTTCTTATTTTCTTCCAAGTTCAACTTTTGTTTTACTGTTTCAGGTTTTTTAATTGAACTGAATCTTTTCTATTCAATAAAAATTGAAGCTATTGGAAGACATCATGATCTGAATATTTTTCTTGTATACTTGGGCTTCCTAGCACAGTGTGAATTCCATAATAAATACTCAATAAATACCCAAATTGAATCAAAAAAGATGATCCTTCAAAAATACCTTACAAATTTATACATATGTGATTGCATATGTATGTAAAGCTTTCTAAATGTCATGGGCACTAATTAAATATTATACAAGCAAGGAGAGACCATCAATTTGGCATATGTAAAAAATCATTCCAGATGTGGGAAGCAAGAAAGGGGAATACCTAGGAAAATCTGTATCTTATACTCCTACCTTGTGTAACCAGATGAGGTATTATACATTGGTAAGAAAAAATAGCAAAATTTAATAGGAATTAGGTCCTAACTATCTGGGGCAACTTTAAGTAAGTAATAGCAAACAAAATTTATTCATTACTAAGGTATTATTGTATTTTTGTCTTACATATTGTGATCAAGGTAGTAGATTTAAAACTGAAGGTCCTTAAAGATCATTTAGTCCAACCTCCTTTTACAGCTGAGAAAATTAGATCCAGAAAGATTATATGAACTGAGTCAGTGTCACAAAAACAACATATAGCAGACCTGGGATTCAAACTTAAGTTCTCTGACTTGAAATCCAAAGTTCTCTTCAATATTCCAATATGATAAATTAGTATTAGTTAAAATAAAAATTTCCAGGATCTTTGGAGCTCTATATAGTTTTTGCTGGTTTTTTTTTTCATCAAGATCTAAAAGACCAATTATACTGGGGTGAATGAAACAGGTGATGATAATGATGGTAGTGGTGATGGCAATTATGAAGATAAATGAGGAGGAGAAGAAGAAAGAGAAGGAATAAAATAGGAATATGAGAATAAAGAGAAAGATAAAAGGGAAAATAAACTATTCTTTAGACAAAGGCATAAGAACTAACAATTATTTTTGGTTGGGTATAAAAAAATTCAGTGGCCTAGAGAAAGTAAAGAAAAACTAGACAAAGAGAAATATAGATTTGTATAATTTATAAGGCAATAAAAGAAAAGAATTCTAAATTAAAAAAATTCAAATGCTAAAGAAATCTCTGGCAGGAAGAAATTTAGGCAGTTTCCAAGACTAAAAACAAGTGCTCAATATGGAAACAAGAAAAGCAAGTTTGAAATCTTTCACAATAGGCAATGGGGAAAGATACAATCTTAGAAAGTGAATTTGGAGGGATACATGAGACCTCATGTACATCAAGCCAAGCAACATATTTTTTTAGACAAGTAGTGCAAAGAAAAAGGTTAAACCAAGATTTCAATATTAGGAAGACCATTATAAAATATAAAGATATAGTAGAAGTCTACAGTAGAAGGATCTGGACAGCTTACAGAGTGTGCCAAATTAGAATCAGAGGATTAAAACCCAATTAGTAGATCAAAGGGTAGAAAGTCAGAATCAAAACAAAAAAGGTGCTAATTTTAGGCCTCCAAAGGAAAAGATTAAAATAGAGAGGTGATAATGGTATGCAGCTGGCAATGAAGATTGTCACTAAATGAATGGGAAGAGAATTGTGAGATTGCCTTTTTTATTTTTATTTTTTTTGAAGAAAGGAATAGTGAACCAACACAATCCAGAATATTGATGAAAGGAAACACATGGGGGGGGGGGGCAGTTAAGACACATATGCATAATCCTTTCAGTTTTTGATAGATAAATCTTATTGAATAGAAGTAATGTAGATAGAAAAGCTTTAAGTCTATAATAACAGTAGTTCAGAAAGAAAGGGATGGAAATGAAATACCAAAACTTCTCTCTCCTAAAAGGCTGAAGGAGCTCCAGAAATTAACAAAGTAAATTAAGGTTCTGTCTAGACTCTCTGTTTTCCTCAGAGATTTAGAACTGGAAGGGACCACTGAGCACATCTACTTCAATCTCCTCATTGTACAAATGAGACCCCAAAAAAGTGGCTCTCCAAGATCTCATGGATAGCCTTTTTCAACAGACCTCCAAAACTTCCTTTGCATTGCTACCTTACCTCTTACCAGGCAGAAGGATCATCCCACTCCAAGTTATCAAATGTTTCTAAGAATGACGTATTTAATCTGAAGGTGGTAGAACTAAAAGTGTTCTGGAAATAATTGTCTCTCTGATATCTGAAAGTTCTAAATGCTGTAACCTTTCCATCTGGTCATGTATAAAGAAAATGTGGAGAAAAGTGGTCATATAAGATACAAAATAGAAGAAAGGAAGGAAATCCCAGAACAGCTGCTTTAATTCACTCACAGTTCAATGGCCATGGCCTCATGATGCCTAGAAAATGTTATCACAGCCAGGCAATATGCCTCTGATGCCAAGGTTACAATAAAATCAAGAGGCTGAGACTGCTGAGCCTGGGGGGAGGGGGTTGTTTGTTTTGGTTTGTTTTAGTTTGGGATTGGTTTGGTTTGGTTTGGTTTGTTTTCAGATATAGCTCAGTTGAAAAATTTTACATCAGTATTTCTATACCAAGAAGATTTTTCAAATCCTGCTCGTTGTACTTTCCCTAAATATAATCAACAGTATATTTCTTTCAAAAATTAAATCAGAAAAAAAATTAAGTGATTCATCACATTTTTCCTGGGCTAACAGAGCTTTAGGAAATGAACACTTTCATATTGACACTTACTATGGAAACCAGAACAAAGACCCTGAAGAAATTGATAATTCTGTGACCACAATAGTGTAAAAGAAATAATATCAAAAGACATATTTTTTTTTAGTTTTGTTTTTTTTTGCAAGACAGCAGAATTAAGTGACTGGCCCAAGGTCACACAGCTAGGTAATTATTAAGTATCTGAGGCTGGATTTGAACCCAAGCCCTCCTGACTCTAGGCCTAGTCCTATGCTACCTAGCTGTCCTGAAAGACATAATTCTAAATGTCCAATCTTGACTCTAGAAAACTAACTCTGAAAAATGTTTTTCAGTTCTCAGCAGGGAGATAGTGGATTACAGGTGTGGAATAAAGTGCAATATTGTCAGATGTTATCAATATGATGGTTTTTTGCTTATCTATACTTCTTTTTTATAAGGGAGGGTTCTATGAGGAGAGGCTATTGGGAAGTTTAACTAAATCAATAATTCCTGAGACCATTCTTGATAAGACTATTGAGATGAGCAAGGAGGTACAGGGGTGTGTTACACTGCTGATATCTTCACACTAATCATTTTAAAAATATAATAATACTATCTCTATTTTCCCTATTCTTTTGGTATCCTCTCCTCTATAATATATCTGGAAAATCAGTACCCCAGGGCATTCAAAATTGATTAGTTCAATCGCTTTTCTTCTTTCTTTTTCCTTATTTGCTGCTTCTATTTCATCATCTACAACTGAGGCATTATAGTCTAAATGCAGTCATTCAGCTGTCATGGATGATAAAAACAGAATACTGTAGTAGCACAGGCAAATCTGTTCTATTTACATCTATTTGTTGTCCTTCCAATTTCATGTATAAGTGTTCTTGTGATAATCTAGGAACACACAGAATCACAAAACAACAGAATTTCAGATAAGGACGGATTCTTGGAGGCAATTCAGCTAACCTTAGCTATTTAGATAGTACACAAACATCAACTGAGTACCCCCAAGAGTGATCTTTGAAGCTTTCCTTGAAAAATTCTAGTGAGACAGAACCATGTAACTCCAGACTGAGTGCATTTCTTCTTTTGTATAACTAATTGACAAGATGGTATTCATTACACTAAGCTTAAATTTGCTTTCCTAAAATTTTAAACCATTACCTCTAGATCTGTCCTCAAGAGCCAAGCAAAAGTCTGATCCCTCTTCTAAAAGACAATCCTTCGAATACTCAAAAACAGTTATTTACTCACCCCCCCCAAGTCTTTTCTTATCCAGGTTAAATTTACCATCCCCTCCCACCCTACCGCACCCCCAGGTTTCTTAGCCAATCCTCATATATAAATTGAAAGCCCTTCATCTTCATTGATGACCTCCTCAGGATATTCTCTAGCAGGCCAATATCTTTCCTATAATTTGTTACCTAGAAGTGAAAATAGTGTTTCAGATGTGGTCTTGCCAGAACAAAGTGCTAAGGAACTATGACAATTCATGTTCTCAACTCCATACCTCTCTCAATTTGCAATTTGAAATTTTGGCATATTGACCATCATTGTTTTTCAAACAAACTGTTCTCTGGCCATAGCCATCCCGGAAGTGTTTGAGTTGTGAGGTGGATTTTTTGAACTCACAAGTACTCTCAGAGAGCTAACACCTGACCTGCACATTTCCAAACTGGTACCCATGAAGATGATCTATTCCGCACAACCTCCAGAAGAGGTATCCAGGGAGTTGAAGCTTAGTGCACAGGCTTCTTGAAACAAGCCATACTTCACAAGTGGATGACCACTGCCCAGTGCAGTGTTTTAGGCAATTTCTATTTTGGTCTGACTGAAGTGCTGCTACAAAACCAATCAACATGACAATCTGCACTGCTGAAAAATAAAGCAAGCAGACCGGCATGAAACTGCAGGAGGATGGTCATTCTTCTTCATAATGCCCAACCAAGCCAGAAACCCAACACCACTCATCTTAGTACTTCAGGCAAGAATGGTCAAGTACATGGAATGGCCTCCGATATAGCCTGGAAGAACCACTTTGACATTGGTTCCTGAGGAAGATTGAGTAAGGTCAATGACCAGCATGCCTTACAAACCTGCCCTGAAAAATCTCTCTTGCTCCGTTTAACTCATTCCCCCACCAAACTTCACACAGCATTACTATTATCATGCTACTCTATTATATAGTCTTGCCATTAAATATATTGTAAAAGGAGGTAATATCAGAGAATTAATATCTGCTAGGTGATGCCAGGTAGATGAGTAAAGTACATTACCTAGAATCAGGAAAAGCTTAGTTCAAATACTGACTCAGAAAATCACTAGCTGTGTAACCTTAGGCAAGTCATTTAATCTGTTTGCCTCAGTTTCCTCATCCATAAACAAAGATAATAACATCTACCTCCCAATATTGTTATGAGTATAAATTTAGTTCACCAGCTAATATTCACATTTATGTAACACTTTAGCATTGTCACATAATTTAGATTCATTAACTCATTTGATTCTCATAACAACCCTGTGAGTTAGATAGGGGTAGATATTATCATCATTTTACTTGGGAGGAAACAGATTCCATAACATATCTAAACCCACATCTTTTCCCTCTAAGGATAGATTTAGATAATCTTAAAATGTTAGGGCTAAAAGAATCCTGAAGAACATTTGGTACTTAACTTGGAGTCCATGGAATTTTCTAAAAAAGATATTTTTATAACAATTTTTGGTATAACTGTTTTCCTTTATAGTCCTGTATCTTTTACTTCATGTGTTTAAAAACATTATTCTGAGAAGTCCATACCTTCATCTGACTGCCAAACACAAAACAAAATTAAAACCCCTGATTATTGGACAATTTATTTTTATTGATGGAAAAACTGAGGTCAGAACAGGTAGAATATTATGCTTAAAGTCATATACTAGCAAGTGATAGATCAAACTTGAACCCAGATCTCCTGACTCATTGTACCATATTTTTTTCATTAAACCATACCAGCTATCCAAATAAGCATTCATAAAAAAATCTGATCACAAGAAGAGTGACTAAATATTTCTAAGACACATTTTGTAAAAGATCCAATAAATTGAAAAATATGGCATATCCTGTCTTCCAATTTTTCTTGTCTTGTCCTATAATGAATGTTTTCTATTAAAACAAAACACATGCAAAAGCAAAGGTGGAAACTTGATCTTGTCCAGGCCAATCTACCTGACTACCTCATCCTATATCTCTCTCTCTCCTCCTGGAAATGTCAGACAATGTGTCTCTTAGAGGCTTTATCCGGGTAGTCTCAACAGGCCATAGACTAACTCTCAGAGCAGCTTCCCAGAAATGTCACTTCTGCCCCTAAGTGGAGTAACTTAGATAAGTCACCTTCCATGAAAATTTCCTAAGATGTTGTTTTCAAGCTGAATATTGGGGAGTGGGGAGGAATCTCTGGATGCTTGTGATAAGTTCACCCTGCTTGAACTGAGGCTTTGAGCTTCTCCGCAGCTGACGCTGGGTCACCAGTGATGAGGCCTGCAGGGGAAGATGCAGGAGGCAGCTTCATTTTCAAATGCCTATTCCAGGCTCTGAAAGCATAAACTTAGAATATTGAGTTTCAATCATTTTTCCTAGGTTCAACTAGCCCCTTGGGTAAAGGATGATCTCACATCTCTGGTAATACCAGAGACCAAACCATGACATCATACTGCCTATTAGCATAGTTAGACTATGGTCAGAATGAGTTTTATTCACCAAGATTTTCCCCTAATCCAAATCTTTGCCTTTAAATAGGGAATACAAAAGTCCCCCAATTTCTCCCCACATTTTTTCCTCTTGCCTGCTACTGAATGAATTTGGGTTCATGCAATCAGATTTCTGGGGGTGGCCCTCAAACTGATACATCCAAAGTTCCCGAGGCTCCTTTATACACACACACTGTGTTTTCCCCATAGGCTTTCTTTCATATGAGCCTAGGTATATAAGCCAGACACCTACCCTTTACTCACAACAGGAGAGTGTAGAAATGGAAGCCTAACTCTTGAGTTTTTTGATGGCCCGGTCATTAGAGGGCAGAGAGCGAATGCTTTAAATCATCGTTGTGTTTGTGTTTGTGTGTGTCAGTGTGTTGTTCCTCCCCCACATTGACTCGCCAGTCATTCAATCTTCCTCTTCTTTCCACCCAAGTTAGCTCTGGTGCTTCTTAGAGATGAGACCCTGTGGGAATAGCTGAGCACCTTCCATTTTATCCTCCTTGGAGTATTTCTCTTGCCTTCTAAGAGAGAGCTGAAAAGACGAAGAAAAAAAAAAAGTGAGGAGTGCTTTTTCCGTAAGTCTTCGGCCTTACGTAGTGGCCTGTCCTCCCAGTGTCCTTCCCCAGGCCCCAAGTCATGCATCACTCATCTTGTCACATTGAACTCCAGATGCTCCTACCCTAGAGAATGCTCTGACTCCGGCAATTTTTCTTCATTCTCACTAACAATTTGGTAATGAAATATTGATTTTTAGTTAGATTCATATTGATGCTATTAGGTTTGCATTGATAAATCATGCCGGCCTCCTGTCTGAGAGGCTAGAAAGTGCTACACTGAACCCTGGAGATTACAATCAACTCATTGATGTGTTAATTTGATGGATTTTTTCGTTCTCTTAGAAGGAGTGGGAGGGTAGAGGAAGATTTTTCAGAGCGGCCCTTGTAAAGTTTTCACAGTGAAATCAGGGACAGTAATTGCAGGCTTCACTGTGTACATTCACTTTAAAAGAATCCTTCTGCTTATTTGGCCAGGACATTAAAAAGGGGGAGGGGGGAAGACAAGAGGAAAAGGAGAGGGGGAGGGGAGGGAGAAGGAGAAGGAGGAGAAGGGGAGTTGGGTGAGGGATTAAGAGGATATGACACACCTTGTAAACAGAGCACCAGACTCCCACATGGGGTGAAAATATCCTTGCAGTAAAATCCTAATTAAACTGTTTTAAGTCCACAGGCCAAAATCATTCCCCTTTTCCTTAACAGTTCTTCTTCTAAAGTCCTGGCTCTCATAGAAAGGATAACATTCTGTGGGTGAATGTGCTAAGAAAGGGGGGAGGTCTGTAGCTTGCCCCTCTGTTTGAGCATCTAAGGTGGGGGTATTTCCCTCCTCTCCTCTCCTCCCCTCCCCTCTTTTTTTTAGCAAAGTGCCACTTAAAGAGCCAGTGTCCACGTGCATCTGCAGCCTATTTAAAACAGCCTCTAGGTTTGATTTATGGTCCTGTGCAAATGTAATGCCTGTCATTAAGGGACAATACTTGGCCGTGCCAAAGGATTATATTGTGATTTCCTTCAAAGACACAGGGTTTCTTTGGGGGTGCTGCAGGCAGCACTGGGGAAAAAGGCCTTATAAAAGTGTTTTAGTTAGAATTCATTTGAGTTGGAGGGTGGGTAATGTTTGGGGGTTTGGTTTTTTTTAAAGTAAACCATTTTGTTTTTCACCTTTATTTACCTCTGAAAGTGTTCTGCTCCCACACCTTCCCTCCAACACAAAAGAGAAACTTCATGCCAGCAAAGGCCATTCATTTAAGTAAGAATAACTGGAAAGGAAGAACAAATTACAGTCCTGCTTAGTGATCAAATAGAGAGAAAAATCCTGAAAATTTCAACTGTTTTGTGGTGGGGAGTAGTAGTTGATGGGAAGTGAAGATCAGAAATGTTCCTTGGTTTCCTACTTTTCTTTCTCTTTGGTTTTTAAAATACCACTAATGACCAGCAAACTAGATTTGCAGCATCTCAAAACATACATACATTTAGAAAAAGCAGGGAATACAAAAGAATCTGCAAAAGGCATTCCAATCAGAAGATGAGATTAGCCTTATTGATTAAAGCACATTGAATGGGTGGCTAGGTGGTGCAGTGGATAGAGCACCCGTCCTGGAGTCAGGAGTACCTGAGTTCAAATCCAACCTCAGACACTTAATAATTACCTAGCTATGTGGCCTTGGACAAGCCACTTAACCCCATTGCCTTGAAAAATCTAAAAAAACAAACAAAAAAAAACCACATTGAATGAAGTTGCCTTTGAGAAAGGTTCATTCTCAACTACTAGACTGTCCTTGGAGGAGTCATCATATCTTCCAATCAAAGTGGAAAGATTTTATAATTTAGGGGAAAAAGAAAAAGAGAAGGGAAAGGGACAAAGGAAGATGAACAGAATGGAACGAAAGGGACAAAAAAATATAGAAAATACAGATTGTACAACACTTCCTAATGATAACTCTATCACGTTTTAAATTTTAACCCCCTTCCCACATACATACACACACACACACACACACACACACACAGGCCATGGTCCATTTTCTTAACTCAGTTTCTTTTCTATGAAGATTTGACAAATCCAACTTTGTGTTATGTAGTGGGGGTTGGGGAGGGAGAAGGAGAGACAAATGAAAGCCTCATCAATAAAACAAATGCAAACATATCTATCCAGGATCAAACAATTCAATAATTGCTTTTGTGTATTATTATTATTGGCAATTTCACCTAAAGTAACACTCACCCAACTTCAGATTACTCTCCAGGAAGTTCGCTAGAAAACTAAAACCTATGAAGGGTGTTTTAAAGTGTAAAGTTCTTCAAAAAACCAACAAGCATTTATCAATCACCATGGAACTAGAGAAAGGAAAAGTCCTTGTCTTAAAGGAATTTATATTTTATATATTTTATATAAATCAGGGAAAACAATATGTATATCTTATAAATATATTCAAAATAAATACAAGTTGATTTGGAAGAGAGACAGTAAACTGGGTAAATAGTTGGGGAAAAAGATCGCTATACATGTAGCAGTTGTCACTGGAAGTGAGCTTTGAAGAAAACAGATCTAAGAAACAAAGATGAGTAGCAATGCAGCAATGGGGAGCAGTCTTTGGAAAAGCACAGAGATGGAAAAGAGAATGTTTTACATGAGGGACAACTAGCCCAGTTGGCTAGACCATAGAATATGGGAAATGGAGTAAGTTTTAATGTCTCTCAAAAGATTGGCTGGAACTAGACTGTGAAGGGCTTTAAATTTCAGAGGAGATTGTTTGGTCCTGGATGAGATAGGAAGCAACTGAAACTTTTTGACAGGTAAATTCTCAGATGTGTTTAAGAAAAAATAACTTTGTAGTTACAATGAATTGAAAAGAGGATTAGCTCTGAGACAGAGAAACTAGTTATCAGCCACAGCAAAAATCTAAGTAAGTGGAGAAGATAGTAAGAGAAGTTGAATCCACAAGATTTAGCTTAGGAGATGGAGGAGAAGGAGCAGCTAATGAGAGAGGAGTTATCACCTGAGTAACTAAGTGAATACTAGTTATGAAAGAATCTGTGATGGGAGCAAAAAGGAAATGTTTTGGGGGATAAGTAATAAGTCCTGCTTTGGATTTCTTCTTTTTGAGATACCTACAGGATAACCAGTACTAGGGTAACTACCTAGGATTAGGCTGTTGATGATACAAAACTGAAACTCAGGAGAGAGAGTAGGGCTGAATATATATACATAGATCTGGAACCATTTACATAGAAGTGATAACTGAATATTTGCAGCTTTACTGAGCACTGCTTCTGAGCAATTCCTCTGATGAATATTATATCCCTTTCCCATTTTATGAGTTAACACAGGAACATTTATCACCTCTTAGCCATTCTTCTCATAATGGTTCTCTCTCCATAGGGCTAAGCGAGTCCTTTAATATACGATCTTTGGCCTTGTAAGTAAAGCCTCTCAACCTTGGTAAGAACTATCTCAACCTTTACTTTACAGCGTCCAAGAACCAGTCATTGAGGTGCAAGACTATGACTTTAGTGGATGATAATGACTCTGAAAACAATAAAAAAAGTCTATTGATTCATAATTTATTCCCATTAAGGAAATCAAGGAATCAAAAGTTAAGTCATCCACTATCTAGGTTCTTGCTATCCAGTGCTCCTTTTTTGGATTTTGATCCAATTTAGTCAGTGGAAGAGAATAAAAATTCTCTTTCTTTACACTGTGATACACTTTACCATCATTCACCATCAGAGAATGGATAATCATTCTGACTTAACCATCAGAAGATGCAGCTGTCCTGTTGTTTGATACTATTCAATAAGAACCAAGTCCTGTTAATACTACTGGCCCTTTACCAGATACAAGAAAAAAATTGAGAAAATCATCAAGATCACCTTGGTTCTTAGAGTGTTGGAGCCTCTAGCTATTCCTCTTTGTCAGCGGTAACAATCATTCCTTAGAATAAATGTTTAGTGCATATTTATGGATTTATCTAATCAGTCTCCTGACTCAAAGGCCCACTCACATAGGGAAAGTTTTTGCATCATACCTTCGCTGAGTTCCAATTGAGGTCCCAAACAAAGCATAAGGAATACAATTCTTTAACCATAATAGTTAGAAAGATAGAAACACAAACTATTAAAGCAAGTACCACAGATAGCACCTATGAGCTCATAGATTATTTCCAGAATAGATAAAATATATTCTTCCCATAACAGATAAATACACTCCTTGATATATTTTCAGTCAAAAACTCAAGAACTGAGTACTTTCTCCAGTTTCTTTTATAGAGAACAAGCAGATATGCAAACAAGGGTTTCCTAATTCAGAACAAAATCTTCCAAAGAGTCAATATTCAACTAGTGAGTTATCTCAGGAACTCAGTGTTCTACATTTAGTCTTCTTTTTCCTGGCTTGAGGTCTTTGGTTCTACCTATATTCTACAATTTTTACCAGACACTGATCCCTTTCTCTGAGGGATCCCATCTTTACTTCAGGTCTGCTCTCAGTTCTACTCAAAGAATTAGCATCCTTCCTCTAAAAAGAGTTTTCACCTACAAAACATATAACACAGGCTGACTCTGAGCTTGTTACCATTTTTTTATTTCTCTAATCCCCTATATCTTTCCCCAAAGTTCATACCACTTAATTATTTTTTCTTTCCATTCTTCAGGCCCTGGAAAATCACACAAATTTCTTTGGAAGTTTGTGAAAGACAGAAGGATCAGTACCCTTTTAATGCTTTTTTCTTATCATCTGAACCTATGTTTGTATGAACTATCAGATAGCAGACCCAGATAATTAGAATGTTGATGTATTGAACCCCAGCTGATTGTCTTCAGTAATCCGACAATATATTAAAAGGTTCTAAGCAATGCTGCCACACTTGAAATGTTAGTGGGGCCTACATACTTCAGAATCATAGTTTTTACTTTCCTATTGACATCCCATGTCTTCCTTAGGGAGCTTCAAGGTCATATTAATAAATGTATTTCATTATATATATATATATATATATATATATATATAGTCTTTTCATTCAGTCAACATAAGCCTAAACTTCTGCATTAACTGCAATGCTATGTTACAAATGTCTTTCCTACAATTATTGGACTTCCCTGTTACTTGGGATGTTACCCAGTGCTGAATACTGTGCTTAGTACATAGAAGGTGAATGATAAAAGTCTGATGAATGACTGATTGATTCATTGTTCAATATAGTAGGATATTCTAAATCTTCAATCCTCCCAGTTATTTGTTACAAAATACTATGAGTCCAAGTAGAAAATTCTTTATGGGATCTCATTTCGGTTCTTGGATCTCAAGGGGATCCCTGTTTCTGACTCCAAAGCTTTCTCCCATTGATTTACCAAATCAAACTGCATTTGCCTCCTGAATGTAGTTAGCGTGCAGTTGTTCATCTAGACTCCAATTACACAAGAAGATGGCTCTTCCTTTTTAGCTATGCTATTTTGTTTTGATAAAACTGCTGGTTTCAGAGGTTCATAGTTTAATCAGTTGTTACATTTTTCAGCAAACTTTCTTTTAAATCTTTTTTTAAAAATCTGGGCAACTAGAGGTGGTCTCTAGGCTTTCTATGAGCCATACATGGAGACCTCTCTTTTTGAAAACAGTTTTTTTCCCCATCAAGCTCAACATCTTTTTTTTAGGTTTTTTGTTTTTTGGTTTTTTGCAAGGCAATGGGGTTAAGTGGCTTGCCCAAGGCCACATAGCTAAGTTATTATTAAGTGTCTGCGGCAGATTTTGAACTCAGGTACTCCTGACTCCAGGGCCAGTGCTCTATCTACTGTGCCACCTAGCATCCCCTGAAGCTCAACATCTTAATTCTGCAGCTCTGCCCCTCTAGGTCCATTCAAATGTCCGATTAATTTTTGGCAGTTATTTATTTACCTTCTCTCTTTTGGATAGATTAAAGGAACTTTCTTCTAATATTACTTTTCTCTTAACTACTGGCCTCTGAAACAAGAATAATTCAGTGGACTTCTCCCTTTTGTTGTGGGATAAGTGGAGGAACTGAGCATAAGCTTACCAGAGTTTCACGGCACTGCTAAATTGCTTCTCTTAGTCTTTTGAAGACTGTGATATCAGTTGTCTGATTTCATATTGTGTCAAACACACATTCTGAGCATCTATAATACTTGAGAAATAGTTAACAAATAAATTAAAATACAATAAAGCATAGATAATATTAATATGCAGATTTCTAAATCAATCTGTGTCCCACAGAGATCTTTATGATTCGTTTAATAGCCCAGTTTCTATTTGAGTTTGACACCATGTCTTTAGACTTCTCAGTAGTCTTTTCTACTTCTTCACTTCAACCACGGGCTGTGATGTAACGTTTCTTTTGAATGTCCCATCTAAGACTCAAATGGTTCCCTTGCCAGATGGCTGAGACAACTCTCCCAAGAAGACACATGCAGTAGATATAGTAGTTGATGTAGTAGCATCCTTGCACTGAATGGTGTCCAGCTTTTGTTCCATCTCTAAATGTTAATTTTGTTATACATATGCATCTTTTCACAGCTTGAGTTCCATGTTTATATCTTCCTCAGTCAAGGGTCCCAAGACCAGTTAACAGGTCTCCAACTCTTTCTCCCTGGGATTGTAGAACTTGTCACTGATAGATGTAACTTAAAGAAAGCATGCAGAGCTCTGTCTACCTCCCTGTAGTGTTTGATAAGTATTTCACATCCACCACCACCATCCTCGACTTAACCAGAGCATCACAAAGGTTGCCCTTTATACATTTATACTTGACTCAAGGAAGCAATCAATATCAAAAATCCCTAGTGGAGATTCAATTCAAATGTTTCAGAATAAATTCTAAATATCAACATCTAAGCTCCACACTTTAGTTTAAATATGTTCACAGCAATCCAACAAACATTACTACTTAAGGACACAAGCAAATTAAAAAAGCAAATCTGTATTTTTCTACCATCAAACTATAATATTAGAAGGAAATTAAAGATAGAATGAAACTTTGAACTTCTGAGAAAGGAATCTTTAGTAGGAAAAGGGAAAAATAAAAAACAAGATCCTAGAGAAATCTATAAGCTTCTCTTTATATTTTTCTTATGTCATTTAAAATTATTCCAAATTCAGTTCCCACCCTTAATCACTAGGGGCACAGTTGATCAGATTCCTGATCTTATTTCATAATAAGGACCAAATATTGTCATCCCTGGTGGTTATTGATTCTACTCAACCCCAGAAGATACTGGAGTAGCACCAAGTCCTCACTGGCTCTCAGAAAGCTGATTACTTCTGCCCCTAGTTTTAGCCAATCAGACTAAAACTCTATCTCTTGTCCCATCTCAACTGGGTTCAATTGAAGTCACAGGCAAAACTGACTATATAAAGTTCTTTAATGATGATACTCAAAAAAAAGAATAAAAAAATACATTAAAATATGTTCCTCAAACATCTCATTTAGCCTACAAATCCTCCCCAAAACAGAGTCACCCTCCTGGATGTGCACATGGAAAAATAGCTGAAAACTAAGATGCTGATTAAAAAATAATCTATGTTCCAAAATTTCTGCTCTTCCATCCAGTCTGATAACATCTCAGAACACATTGGAAACATGACTTCTTTATTCTCTTCCTATTTATTCTCAGGAGGGATAAGGGCTAGCAGGGTGATAAAGGGGTATTAGATAGACATCGCCCTATATTTAAATATTTTCTTGAATTTGACTACTTAACGCTAAATGGAACACATAGAATGTCAAAATAACAAAAAGGAAATTTACCCCTATTTGGCAGGTTTTTATCACCTAATCCTAATTCAACCAACAAATTTATTGGGAACCAGGATTCAATTCCTTGATTCTCCTTGTTTGACTGAACCATTTCTCCTAGATTTTATCCTTTTAAATAGACATTTCTGAATGAATTCCTTCAACCTACATGTTTCTAATCAATGAAGTTTCAACCTAGCAGGATGGTCTATTTGCTTCAGCCCTATAATTAATTGCTTGCTAATTTCTGGCAGTAGAAATAGGAGCTCAAACACATACCTGGGTCCTGCCTGCCCCAATTTCTCCCTACCTCAAATGGTTTTCTTATGCCTTAAAACATTAAGGAATTTAGAGCTATTTCCCTTGCCTGAACTTACTAAATAGGATTTGAGGGAATTCTTACCCATCCCTTGATTTCTGTTTGAGAAAAACCTCCCTTATTTGACCTTCAAAGAATTCTCTCCCTGAATTCAGACTACATAGTCTTTCCAAGTATCTCCTTGATTCTTTGAAATCTCAATAGTTCCAGGGCTGAAAGTTCTCTCTTCCCTTGATCAATCTTGTCTTTCCTAGTTTGCCTAAGTCATATTCATCAGTTTATTATAAAGAATAATTATGTCTTTTAAGTAAATAATAGCAATATTTAATTTTATTATAGCATTTTGAGTTTTACAGTTCTTTTCCTCACCACAATTTATAAGATGGATATTGCATTATTATCACTATTTTATTGAGAAGGATTAGATTAGATATCTTACAGCTTGTCCATGATCATATATCTAGAAAGTACAAGTGTTGGATTTCAAACCCAGATCTTCTGTCTCCAAGATCAACATTCTTTCAACTCCTCCACCTTTCCTGCTAGTCTGGCACCCAATCACCCTTCTCAAAAGAATCCACATACCTTTGAATTTGAACTGGCTTTTAATCTTTTATCTCCTAATTTCTATCAAAGTAATCTTGAGCAAATCACTTAACCTCTCCAGGACTCAGTTTGCTCAACTATAAATCAGATAGAAGACCAGATCATCTCTAAGGTCCCATCAAACTCTAGATCTGTGATCCTGAAGTCTAGAACATCAGTATATGTGAGTTTTGTTCTGACTTTAGTAGACCTTCCATCAATTCTGCTTTATGTGATTTCCTTAATTTCATGCTCACTGGCTATGCTTAACTATCAGTTACAACCTAGGACTGGTAAACAAAAATGCCTTTTCTATTCAATGCATCAACCCAAAGGTATCAGTGTACTAAATGAGGGATCCTTCACTGTCAATAAGTTCCACTTCCCACGTCATCCCCAATACATAAATATTGTAGATCTCTTTTTTTAAATCTAGGTTCAATACTATGTTCATAGTTCAAAACTAAAGTTTGAAAAGTGTTTTCCTTAATTCACAGAGACAATGAATTTAAAGTTTTATGATAAACAGTAACAGAAAACTGTCACATGAAGCTCTGGGTTCTGATGACTTTTGATGTTCCAGAATCTCTCATCTCCTGCTTTACACAAAATATTATTTCGTATTTATAATATGTGACATGAGAAAAAATCCTATATATTCAGCACTGAACTCTTCCTCACAGAATCATAATATAATGTCTGAGCTGAAGAGGAAGCTTTCCCTACTTAATTTCACCTCTTAGATTCCCTGGCTTCCTTCAGGACTCAGTTCAAATATCACCTTGTGAAAGAGGTCTTTCTCAATGTTCCTAGCTGCTAGAGCTCAATTTGCCTTCCATCTACTCTGTATGTATCTTGTACTTAGCTATTTATTTACATTTTGTCTCCCTCATTATAAATTCCCTGAGAGCATGGATGGTTTTTTTCTGCCTTGGGTCCCCAGTGCTTAGTATAGTACCTGGGACACGTAAGTGAATAAATGTTTGTTTACTTACTCACTGACTGGAAGTCATCTACTTCATCTCAACAATAATCCCCTTGGTAATATATCCCACAAAGTGGTTAGCCAAACAGTCTTAGTTAAAATACTTACCAGTCCTATGTCCTCCTTTGTTCTAATATCCTACAAATCTGTATTTATAAAGAAAAATGCCAGTTAGATTTTCTTCCCCCCATTTACACATCACAGATAACTATGGAATCAGATTGAGGGTTTGTGAAATTTCAAGAATCAGAGCTTTTCTGAGAGCTCAAAGCACTGATAGGTTGTCTTTATAATTCCTTACAAAACACTTCAAAATAGTGATTTCCCATTAAGCAGATTTAGACAAATAAACATTCTAGACTAGAATCAAATGTTCTACATTCAGCAATTTCTTCTCCCTCCTACACATTAAAATAGGGTGAATCTCTAAAAGAATAACAAAAACTACCAGATATTTTCTAACTATGGCACTATAAGGGTTTAAGTTAAGTAAATACAGGTAAAGGTTTGACTTTTTCCCCTCTTTATTTCACAAATAAATTTCTTTTGAATTAATTATATTCCATGTATCTACCTTCTAGAATCCTACTACTTTTATTGCTCCCAAAGGGAACTACAGAGTGCAATGAATTCAAATGCAGCCTCAAATACTTACTGTGTGTGAGACTTAACCTCTGTCTGCCCTCAGTTTCCTTAATTGTAAAAATGGGATAGTAATCACATTAATCTCCCAGGTTTTCTGTAAGGATAAACTGAGATAATATTTCTAAAGAGCTTACACATAACAGGTGCTAAATAAATGATTGTTTCCTTTGTTCTTTTGCAAAAATATACAGAGAAATTGTGTTTATTTAGATATATACAATATAACTATACTATATATATAAAATGTATATATTATATCCATATCTACAATAGGCAGCTATGAATTACATAAACCATATATGAAAAGACTATTAATAGAAGTATAGAATAGTTGACAGATCATTAGAGCTGTCAGGAACCTTATTGCTAACCCTGGCTCTGCAACAATATAGCATGTAACTTTAAAAAGGTGAAATATAAAAATACACATAGGTTGCCATGATATCCACTAGAGTTAAGCATAATTTAAGGGCCCAGGAAACAGGACTAAGGATCTCAGTTCCAACAAATATAGAAAACAATGAGAATTCTCCAGTAATCTGAAAAGCCTGTTCCAAATTTGTGCTTTTACCAGTAACAAGTAATACTTATATGTACAAATGTTCCACCTACCAGTAAAGAATAGGCAAGGTCTGAAGGGATGTCCAATTCCTCTCCAGACTACCAAGAAGAAAGGAATATGACTTGAAAGAATAGATTAGGTTTTTTCAAAGAGAAAACAGAAAGGGAAATGACTTTGAGGAGGCAAGAGGAATCTTAACTCTGCAAAAAGGAGATAGGAGGCTGGAACAAAGGCAGGGTTAGAAAAGGAAGAGATAAAGAAGGATCCCTGAACAATTTGCTGTGATATGAGAGGCATGAGGCTATTCTTATGAAGAGTGGAACTTTGTCCTTTGAAGAGGAAGCAGCTTCTTTCTCTCCAAGGAATAATGAAGTGGATTAATAGCTACCAACAAGAAACAGGCCATCCAAGACTAGTCCCAGGAAGAAGAAGTTTTCATCACTGCTAACTCCCTGATCAGGAATACTAACATGACCATATGTCACTTTAATGTGAACAATAAGGAAGTATGCTATCTTCCCTTAGTAGTATGTAAGAAGTGACTGGAAATCCCCAAGTTCTTCTCAGACAACGTGCTTATCTCAGATGGTCATTCACTTGAGAACAAATAATGCCACCAAAAAAGAACCCCTAAGGGAGAGACCTCTAAAATGAAAATGAAGACAAGAATGAGAAAATTGCCCATAGATCCTCTCCAAAGCAGATACCATGGAGAGTATAATAGATATTACAAAAGAAATAAGATATCAATAAATAGGATCAGGCAATATCAAAAAGGCAAAATCCAAAAAAAGCTATAATGGGCACCATATAACAAAATAGTACTTCATTAGCGGGATTTTGTACTACTAAATATTTTTACAAACTCAATAAACAAAAAATATAATAAAATTTTTCATTGGATGGAAAAGATGCACTATATTGTACAAAATCATATACAAAAGTCTGCCTGTTTCTGTTTCATGTTTTCATTAGTGATATGCTTAATCCACATGAAGATTGTGATCTTGAAAATTTTATAGAAATGATAAAGTGTGCATATTGGTCAGTAATTTTAATGTCCTTTCAAATGTCTTTTGTGAATAATGATGCCCTTCGAGATTATCTCTGATTGTTTGGCATCTCTTTCCCTAATAGATAACTGGAATATAAATTCCCTCTTGCTTTCAAAAATTTATCACCTTCAGGCAAATATTTTTTTTTTCCTGCAAGTTCAGGTTACAACTTCTTTTTTTCAGATTTCTACTTTCTCATCAGTGATTAAAATGATGTGTTAAATTCTCATGGATTACCCTCACTGATAATGAAAATAGTTTGGTTGGAGTTTTTTATGAAAATGCTGATGCTATTCTCCAAATAGTAAGAGTCTATGAACAAACAGTTCTCAAAAAATTTTCAAAGCATAATAACCATATGAAAAAATTCTCCAAATACTAATAATAGAATAGAAGCAAATCCTGATTTTTCACCTCATATCCCCAGATGATGGGAATAGTCAGTGATAGAAGAGCTAATGTTGTGGTTCGTTCCAGAAAGACAATTATTTTATTGGTAGAACTGTGAAGTGGCATAACCGTTTGGGAAATCAATTTGGAATTATGTAAATAAAGTGACTAAAATGTCCATATTTTTAACTCAGAGATTCCACTATTAGTTAAATCACCCAAAAGTCATTGACAGAAAATTTCACATATGCCAAATTATTTATAGAAATTTTTTTTCAGTAGCAAAAACAAGAAACAAAGTAGATCCATCAATTGAGGAATTGAGAAACAAATTGTGATGTGTGAATACAATAGAGGGCATAATGCATATAACAATTACTGAGAAACATGGGAAGATTTATCTGCAGGTTTAATATATACAATTTATATTACGATAGCCCACAAACTTCTTAAGAACTTAAGCTACACTCAGAGTGACAGAGTTACCATAGCAAAAATGATGATTTTCCACTGTTCTCTGCCCTGGTAAGACTATGTACATCATATTTGGTTCTAGATGTCACATATTAAGAAGCCTGAAAACATCCAGAGGAGGTAGACCAATATAATAAAGGGTCTTGAGATCATCCCATAAGAAGACCCATTTGCTAGAACTGGTTTTATCCTATAGTGTTTATCCTGTAGAAGAGGAAACCTATAAATAAAATTGACTGCAAGTAAGTAGATGATGCAGAAAATCAGAAAGACTCATCTTCCTGAATTCAAATCTGGCCTCAGACTAGCTATGTGACTGTGAGCAAATCACTTAAACCTGTTTTTCATCTATAAAATAACCTGGAGAAGGAAATATAAAACCACTCCAATTTCTTTGCCAAGAAAACCCCACCTAGACTCACAAAGAGTCAGATACACCTGAAACACCTGAACAGCAGCTTGAAGAGCACCCCCTATGGAAGGGGAATTAGACTTGTTCTGGTTGGCCCCAGAGTACAGAACTGGAAGCAAAAGGCAGAAGGTGCAAAAGTGTATTTCTAAAGTTAGAGTAAGAAAAACAAGTATAGCTATCCAAAGTAGAAGAGAGTGTTGTCTAGTAAAAGAAGACTTCAATATGGATGTGACCATTTGTTGAAGAATTTTCAAAAAAGACTTGTGTTCATATTGAGCTAAATTACTCCAGAAGTCCTTTACACCTGATATTCCTCCATTCAGTGATTAGATGTTCTCTAAGGTTCCTTCCCTTTCTAGCATCAAATCAGAGATAACATGTTATCAAATGTTATCAAATGAGCTGACATATGTAAAGCATTTTTAAATCTTAAAGAGCTATATAACTGCTAGCTAGTTATTATTACTGTCATGATAAAATTCTATTGTTCTATCATTATCTGGGTATTTTTCTTCTAGCTTCTCTGAACAATTTCAGAAAAGATATTTAAACTGAAATTGAAAAGGCTTTTTTAAGTCTTTTGTTAAAAGTAATAGGCAGAATAGAATTTTATCACACTTCCAAAAAGGATCCCTCCAACCCTGAGACTTCTCCCCTCTCTGGGCCTGAATCACTTGTCCCAATTATGGAAAAGAGTAATTAAACTGCTAATTCATTGGGTTCTATGTATTGGAATCACTTTAAGAAAAAATAACTGACTTCTTTGAATTATAAGAACTTTGAAAAAATCATTTCACATTACAATTCTATTTGAAGTATTTTATATAGAGATCATCACTAACCCTATGATTTCATGTATACAGCAAGCATATAGATTTACAAATATGTGTGCATACATGCACAAATATACACATATATGAAAGAAGTAAGGCATAGTATATTATATAAATTATGCTTTAACAGCATGTCACAATGGATAGAGAGCTGACCTTGGAGTCAGAGGTATATGAGTTCAAATCTCACCTGCAGAGTAACATTGTTGTCCTGAGTAAGTCAATTCACTTCTTAGTGTCTAATAAACCGTTTTATGATCATAACCTGAAGAGTTGTTGCTCAAATTCAAAATAAAAAGGATGTTCTCACCAGGACATTCACTGTACCAGTGAAATCAGAGGTCAAGAACAAAGATTCATAAGGAAAACATGTGTTTTTTCACTTAACAAAAGGGTTCATTACCAGATTTTTTTTTACACAGCAAGTCATGTCTTCAAAATACAACTCAATTTCCAAAACCGTATTCACACATCCATCATCAAGAAATCTTCTAAACTGTCTCTTTCTCAACTGCCCTATTTCTGTCAAGGGGTTGCCATTTCTTCCATCTCCCAGGAGTTGGTTTTTTATTCTTCTCTTTCCTTTATCATTTATATCCAATGTGTAACTACATTCTATCGTGTTTTCTTTGAAATATATTTATTTTATTTACCCAATTCTCCTCATTTTTACTGCCTTACCTTAACATTGACTTCCTGATCTATTGTCCTCAGTATCTTTAACTGATATTCTCAATTCCAATCTCCTCCTTCTGTAATAAGAAAATTTTTGTAATATAACAAAGACTGCAGTTTGTAATTTTTATATAGGGCTGCAAATCAGTGGACCTTTAATAGATTTTGTCAGTTGATTGAAATACAAACCTTCTATTGAGGTTTTTCTTCAACCATTACAGACTATAAACTCCTGACCTATTAGTAAACAAATTAGTAGCTTTGACCAAAGAAGTTCATTAGCTGTTGAACAAGCCTCAGCTATTAAACCACTATGAATTTAAAGAGATTTGTCCTCAGATGATAAGTATAAAGATTGGGCACTAGTGGAGTAATATTGTCAGGAGATTGAAACATTGTAGAGTAGAAATAAGAAGCAGATTGATAATGTATGTGGTAAAAGTTATAGCTGTAAAATTGATTTGGGTGTAGAGTATTTTTTATTTTGGATTTTTGCAAATGACTTACCCAAGGTCACACAGCTAGGTAATTATTAAGTGTCTGAGACCGAATTTGAACTCAGGTCATCCTGACTTCAGGGTCAGTGCTCTATCCACTGTATCACCTTGCTTCCCAGGTGTAGAGTATTAAAGCATGAAGAGTCCAAGGTTATTGAAAATTATACTTTGCAACATGGGAACAGATCAAGAATTCAGAGAAAGCACAATGACAGTATGTCTCTGATCATCTTCCTTTACTATGATCAAGAGAAATCATGATTTCACAAGTGCTGATCATGGTCAGGGTATATGACTTAGTTGCTTAGCAGGAAAAATAACTGAACAAATCACAGTATATGAATATAATACAATTAAATGATGGAATATGAAGATTCCAGAAAAACTTGGAAGATTTTTGAGTTCATGCAAATAAAGTATGAGGAACTAAGTAAACAACATATAACAACCACAGTAGGTAAAGAAAAAAATTAAAAAGTCACACTACTTAATGCTCAAATGAGCAATCTTAACTTTAGAGAACTAACAGTGTAGCATGTTTCCTTCCTCTCAACAGAGAGGTGGTGAATTCTAGGTATGAAATGAGCACATGTCATCATATATGACCAATATGTCCATCCCTTCATTCAGTTGTCCTATATTACAAGAAAAGGTCTTATGGACAAATATTGATTAATGATAGAGATATACAAAAAAAGTCAGGAAAATATTTTAAGGGGAGAGAGTATATGCATCATAAAGTTGAAATGCTATGTCATATATGTATATATATATATATATATATATATATATATATGTAGGTATATGTAGTCAAATAAGTTCACAATATAGTTTGTGTCTACCATAACATAGATTTTAACTTTTAACTTTCCTCTGTCATTCCTAATGAAGAAAGTCTGGAACAGTAGATGTGGAAGGATTATCAGGCAACTTGACATTTTGTTTGTCAAGTTAACAGAATCAAGGAGATAAGGGTTACTGTGCTTGTTGGAACTTCTCCACCCTGTTTCTTGGAAAGGTTGCTCATTTGTTGCTCCATTTAACAACTCTCTCCAGCATGTTATGGAGGAGCCCTTTAAGGATCCATAAAACACTTTATATATATGTATATATACACACACACACACACATATATATATATATATATATCCACACACACACATACACACACACACACGTACACACACACACATATATATATATATATATATATATATATATATATATATATATATATATATATATGTATGTATATATATATATATAAAATCTCCCAGTTCAGCTCTTCACTTCCACACTCAAGAGAAAAAAAAATAAAGGACAGCTTCTACAAGGAATTCTGGGGAATTCCCTTTAGGTCAATTAGGAGGTTAAAGGAGTCTCCTTTGGTGCCACATTGGCTCAGCCATTTCAACAAGGAATAAATGCAAACACAGTACAGAGGATATTTAAGGCTCTTTCAAACAAGCATAGATTCATGCTTTTATTAGGAAAGAGGTTACTGTAAGTTCTTACACAACAAAATGATCATGAAGCCATCAAAAAATAAAACATCATGGGCATCTGAACAGCATCTCTAATTTCACAATTAAGTTACATTGCAAGAATGATCTTTACATGTTCTAACAAACTGATGGTCTGTGGTTTTCCATATCTATAAAATAAATATCAGATTATATTAATCAATGAGTCTATGATATATAGATATATAGATATATATTAACTATATAATATGCATTCTTCGTCAACATGTTTTTCCTAGTTTTTTGGTTTTGGTTTTTATAGATAAATAACAGCAATAAAGACCATATGGATAAAAAGTATATATATGCATGTGTTATTTCAAGAGTATTTCCTAACAGAAAAAAAGGTTAAAGATAGGATTCTTAAGTCAGAATGACTTAACAATGACTTCTTTGACAGTGCAAAGACTTGTCTTTATTATCATGGAAGCTGGTTTACAAGGAAAATTAAATTAGGTAAATATCAGATGTACTGCTTCTCCTACCCCAATCCCCTACCCCTTCCTTTGTCTGGCTCTGCCCTAATCTTTCCCAGCAATGGTCTCAAGATATCTTGAGGTCTCTATTCCACAGGAATTGGTGCTAAGATCTCTCCTTCCCGCTATGGTTGTTTTAAAAGTAAGTTTTGTGCTACTTGCCCCAAGTGTATAAATTTCTATTTACAATTCTATAAGAAAACAATCATGAGTTTTAAAGAAAAAATGGTTTATTAATAAAGTCCCAGAAAGAGTTATGGGGTACATATACCTGTGGGTAACTCTTTGTGTATGGAAGGGGTGAGGGAGAAGGGTAAGAGAAGGAAGATTGTGTTTATTGTGGGAAGGGACTTCTAACTGGGTCTTAACTGGTCAATAACTCTGGGTCTTAGTTTTCTCAGTAGTAGAAAGAAGAGTTGTACCAGATAATCTCAAGTATCTGCTTTTGATTTAAATCTACTAGAGTAGAAACTAAAAATTATCTGTCTCAGGTCTTTAAAGGACATTACTCCATTATAGGATTCTATGGTGCCAAAATCAGAAGAGATCTTGTCTAGCTCTGTCATTTTATAACTGAGGAAACTGAGGCCCCTAATTGAATAAGTGGCTTAGCTGAGGTCACAAAAGACTAGAATTGAGAATTGCACCCATGTCCTCCTATTCTGAATCCAGGTATTCAACATGGATTTGTGATCTTGAATATCACAATTTTGGGTCATGGCATCCTTTAACTTTTAGGGCCCTGGGGCAAAACTAGAGTTGCCCTACCCTAGGTTAGTCTTTGTTATTTTTGTTTTGTTTTGTGTTATTGATAGTCTTAATAATACCATTGTATTGATTTCATAGTTACAAAATTTTTCATATCCCTTATCTCATTTGATCTTCACAAATTGCTGTGAGGTAAGCAGGATGAGATTAATTATCCTCACTATCCATGGAGCTGGAACTCAAACTCAGATCTTTTGCTCACCAGCATCCTTACTAGTCTACAATACTTAGCTGTTTCAGACCCATCCTTAAACTCTATTCAAGTAATCACAATAAAAAAAAAAAAAAGCTTTGCCACTAAGATCAAGGAATCTCTCCGGTTGCTCCCGTCAGAATCCATTTTATTTAGCTTGGGCGCATGCTTGTCAGAGAGTTGACACTATTTCTAGGGAAGCTTTCTTCTTAATGCTTCTCCGTGGCTGGAGGGGAATCTTCCCTTGACATCTGTGACAGTCCCTCAGGTGATTCACTTTGTGAACCAGCTCCTAAACATGCAGCTTTTCTCTCTGATGCCGACCTCATCTTAATTGCCTATGACTCGGAACTTCCAGGCTGGATCAGAGCCATAAGTGCCACTTGAGGATCCCCTCCAAGATTAGATGGAAGCTGGTAAAGGCAGCCCACCTCTTCAAGGGAGTAGATAAAACCAAAACTTTACATGAGAATCTGAGTCCCTTACAAACTCAAAGTGATAAAGAATACCTTGCCTGGATGATTTGAATCTTGACTACTGGGCAACTGCTGCTTTTCTTTAATTTTTTTATTGTCATAAAATATAATATCAAATGAGATGGAAGCTCATAATTCAAGTTAAATACCTAAAACTTCCTACACTGGAAATTTAGAAAATCCAAGACAAATCTCTACAATATGACAAATCTGAAAAGCTATGAAGAGAAAGAAGACAGACAGTTCCCTTCTCTCCATGTTTTCTTTCCAGCCAAGTCAAATATCCTCTCTGGAAGATTTCTTTGACATTCAATCAATCCAACAATTGATCAAGCATTTCTTTAGTTCTAATTTTGTGCAATGCAAAATACAAAGAAAAAGAGAGACCCTGACTTCAAGAAGTTTACTTTCTTTTGAATCAAATTCCAGAAAAATTTAGTAAATGCCTTCTCTGTACAGGATACCACTGTATTAGGGGCTGGAGAAACAGATATAATAGACATAATTCCCATTCTGAATTAGTTTATATTCTTTCCATTTACACAGATGAGTGTAATAGAAGATAGGTAATAAAGGAACAAAAGAGGGATCCCATTAAAGTATACTTGGAAAAAGCTGAAGAGACAGAACTATTTCATCTATAAATATCAGAGAAAGCTACATAGAAGAGATGACACTTGAAACCAACCTTGAAGGACAGGCTAGACCTATGATTTCATTAGTATAGGGATCACCCACATGAAGCAACACCCTCTACAAATTGAAATCAATGCCTTTTCTGAAAATTACTCTTAGAGAATTGTCTAGAGGAACTAGAAGGTTCTCACTGCTATGAAAATTCCCAGCATTTCCCCAGTAAATAAGTGGCAAAGGTGGTATTTGAGCACACTCCTTCCTTGTCCCAAATATGGCTTTTTATCCACAATATGATGCTGTGTTCTAACTAAAACATGTAAGTAGAAGGATTCTGACGTAGATAAGAGGAAGTTTATTCCATGCATAAATGTCTAAACAAATTCAGGGAGACAGGAAATTGTTGGTGGTTCAGAGCATAACTAGTAGACTAATTTTTTGTGGAGCACTGAGAAGAGGAGTAAAGTGAAATATTTTGGAAAAGTAAACTGGAGTTTACTGTAGATGTCCTGGAATACTAGAAAAAAAGAGTGTATTTCACAGCTAGGTGGCCTGATAGCTGGAGCCAGGAAAACCTGGTCTCAGACACTGTGGGACCTTGATCATGTCATTTAACTCTGTTTGCCTCAGTTTCCTCATCTGTAAAATGGGCCAGAAAAGGAAAAAAACACAACAAAAGCACCTTATAAAGAGAGTGGTGACATGTTAAGAGGTTGAGATAATGTTGACAGCCACAGGAAGACTGTTCAGGGGAAGGAGACAAGGGTCTAAACTAGGAAGTTACTACAATAGTTCAGATTATTAGTGATAGGGAGGTGACTAGGAAAAAGTGGAGGAAAGGGACTTTGAAGCAAGAGATTCTAAGGAGTTTAAATTGACAGATCTTATTAACTGAGTTGATGTGGGGTATGAAAAGGGGCTAATCAAAGCTGACTCTCACTGGTGAGTCTCAATGACTAGTCGGTGTCAATGCTTTGGAAGACTGGAGACTGGACAGTATTAAGTGGAAAGATTAGGGGTCATGGCATAGACTAAAATTTCGACATTTAAGCAATAACCAGGATTGATTAAAAGAAAGAGAAAAAAGAGATGAAACAACCTGTGACTGATGAAGCGGAGGGACACATGAAGAAGTTCTCTTCTAGAAAATGTTGATCATTTTTGCCTCCATGTCTTCCAAAGGGACTATTTACATTTATCTCCGCAATCTATATCTGTAAATACCTTATTGCCAATAATAGTTATTCTAAAAGTAATAGTAGTTCTGTGCTCCTTTGTCTTTCTACTGAACTCATCAAGGAGACCAATCCTTGTCAATACTGAGGCCACTTTCTATAGTATAGCCTCTGATCATTCCAACTGTGCTACAAACACCAGACACCTGCTACTTTTATCCTATAGCCAAATACTTGCTTCAAAACCAGACATACTGGTTCCACCACCAGTGGCTATTTCTCACTATAATTAATTACTAATTAGCTAATGGTTTATACCCAGTGAACAAGTTCTTTTGTCTGGAGGAATGGAAAACATTCCTGGACATGAATTCATGACCTTCCTATGACCCCTTGCCAACTATTCCCTAGCCCCCACCAAAAAAAAAATATTCAAAAAGTTACAATACAATTTAACCGAAATCCAAAAACCTCTTCTTCTTCCCTGGCTGCTGAAGAAATATCAGAAATGACACAATATAAATTGAAAATCATTTCCCGCTTGCCAGCATATCTTAAATTGATGAGGCCAAGAATATTCCTTGTAAGTGTTAAATTAATTTAGATATTCTTGATGTATTGTTCTTAGCATGAAAAGCACTCATCATTTTCCCATCACTACTTGCCTCTTTTTAAGAACAGAGGAGAGTTTCATAGGGCCCACTAACAAAGTATGGGCTTGGAGCTGCCTTTAGAACTTGATCTTCCAACTCAGGTACACTCTCCCTATACTGAGATCTACACATCAGAAGTGAAGAATCAAGATGGGCTCTTGGGTTCTTAAGTACAGGAGAAAAATTGAATTCCACTTAAAGGAAAATAAAGATAAATAATGATGCCTTTTGGGGCGCAGACTTACTACAAAGCCTTTTTAAAGGTTCAATAGCTGCTAGCTTTCTTGACTAACAAGTATATAGGTATGGAAAACAATATTATCCAAATGTCAAGGCAACCTACAAATATTTTTAAAAGCTAATAAATCATCTTCTGATTAGTTTTAGCTGAGAGTGTAGAATTATATTGGGCTTCACTTAAATGTTATAAGAAAACAAGCAGGATTCAAATTAAATCCCATGGCACAGGTTTCTTCCCCTTTTTAAACTGTATTGTCAAAGTCTGTTTTCTAAATTAAACATAATAGATTTTTTTCCCTTCCTTGCTGCATTAGCTCATCAAATTACAATTGCCTACAGAAAAATCTGCTGTCCTACTCTGTGTCATAAGGATTTGAATGGGAAAGGTGACTTTCCAGAATTTCATAGTCTGAATATTATCTAGAGAAGATTTAATGAAATAACTCATGCTTTGCACTTTAAAATAAATCTGATTTTCATATTTTTTGATTTCTTGAACCAAATGAAATTGTTATTAAAGCTGATTTGCATGAAAATTTTGACCTTTAATTTTCCCCTCTTTTGGACTCTACAGCTCTCCTGTAAGAGAGTTTACTAACCTG